>NC_090240.1:38379846-38684846 GCF_024489055.1 Chanodichthys erythropterus
ATATACTCACACACACAGAAATATATACTCATACACACAAATATACACACACACACACACACAAATATATACTCACACACACAAATATATACTCACACACAAATATATACTCACACACACAAATATACACTCACACACAGAAATATATACTCACACACACAAATATATACTCACACACACAGAAATATATACTCATACACACAAATACACACACACACACACACACAAATATATACTCACACACACAAATATATACTCACACACAAATATATACTCACACACACAAATATACACTCACACACAGAAATATATACTCACACACACAAATATACACTCACACACAGAAATATATACTCACACACAGAAATATACACTCACACACACAAATATACACTCACACACACAGAAATATATACTCACACACACAAATATACACTCACACACACAAATATATACTCACACACACAAATATACACTCACACACACAAATATACACTCACACACACAAATATAGACTCACACACACAGAAATATATACTCACACACACAAATATACACTCACACACACAAATATATACTCACACACACAAATATATACTCACACACACACAAATATATACTCACACACACACAAATATATACTCACACACACAGAAATATATACTCATACACACAAATATACACACACACACACACACACACACAAATATATACTCACACACACAAAAATATACTCACACACAAATATATACTCACACACACAAATATACACTCACACACACAAATATATACTCACACACACAAATATATACTCACACACACAAATATATACTCACACACACACAAATATATACTCACACACACAGAAATATATACTCATACACACAAATATACACACACACACACACACAAATATATACTCACACACACAAATATATACTCACACACACAAATATACACTCACACACACAGAAATATATACTCACACACACAAATATACACTCACACACAGAAATATACACTCACACACAGAAATATACACTCACACACACAAATATATACTCACACACACAAATATATACTCACACACACAAATATATACTCACACACACAAATATATACTCACACACACAAATATATACTCACACACACAAATATACACTCACACACACACAAATATATACTCATACACACAAATATATACTCACACTCACACAAATTCATACTCACACACACAAATATACACTCACACACACAAATATATACTCACACAAACACAAATATATACTCACACACACTTATATACTCACATACATATAAATGTACACACACTTATATACACTATATTTCCAAAAGTTTTGGGACGCCTGCCTTTATGTGCACATGAACTTTAATGACATCCCATTCTTAATCCGTAAGGTTTAATATGGAGTTGGCCCACCCTTTGCAGCTATAACAGCTTCAACACTTCTGGGAAGGCTTTCCACAAGGTTTAGGAGTGTGTTTATGCGAATTTTTGACCATTCTTCTAGAAGCACATTTGTGAGGTCAGGCAGTGATGTTGGCGAGAAGGTCTAGCTCACAGTCTCCGCTCTAATTCATCCCAAAGGTGTTCTGTCGGGTTGAGGTCAGGACTCTGTGCAGGCCAGTCAAGTTCCTCCACACCAAATTCGCTCATCCATGTCTTTATGGACCTTGCTTTGTGAACTGGTGCACAGTCATGTTGGAACAAGAAAGGGCCATCCCCAAACTGTTCCCACAAAGTTGGGAGCATGAAATTGTCCAAAATGTCTTGGTATGCTGAAGCATTAAGAGTTCCTTTCACTGGAACTAAGGGTTCAAGCCCAAACCCTGAAAAACAACCCTGCACCATAATCCCCCTCCACCAAACTTTACACTCGGCACAAAGTCAGGCAAGTACCGTTCTCCTGACAACTGCCAAACCCAGACTCGTCCATCGGATTGCCAGACAGAGAAGTGTGATTGGTCACTCCAGAGAACACGTCTCCACTGCTCTAGAGTCCAGTGGCAGCATGCTTTACACCACTGCATCCGACGCTTTGCATTGCATTGGTGATGTAAGGCTTGGATCAGCTGCTCGGCCATGGAAACCCATTCCATGAAGCTCTCTACACACTGTTCTTGAGCTAATCTGAAGGACACATGAAGTTTGGAGGTCTGCAGCTATTGACTCTGCAGAAAGTTGGCGACTTCTGCGCACTGTGAGCCTCAGCATGCGCTGACCCGCTCTGTGATTTTACGTGTCCGACCACTTCATGGCTGAGTTGCTGTTGTTCCCAATTGCTTTCACTTTGTTATGATACACTAACAGCTGACCGTGGAATATTTAGTAGTGAGGAAATTTCACTAATGGACTTATTGCACATGTGGCAACCTATCACAGTACCACGCTTGAATTCACTGATCTCCTGAGAGCGACCCATTCTTTCACAAATGTTTGTTGAAGCACTCTGCATGCCTTGATTTTATACACCAGTGATTGAACACCTGAATTCAGTGATTTGGAGGGGCATCCCAATAATTTTGGCAATATAGTGTACATTATTTATATATATATAAATATGCACAGCCTGATATTAAAGTTCATCTTTTTTTTAAACTCATACAGCATGTGATTACTGATTTAGCCGGACAATATTATTTGAAAGCAAAAAATCCTAAAGGAATTTCCTACTAATCCAGTGGGATCCTGTGCGATTCCTTGGGAAATTCCCATCAGGCTTCTATAGGATTAGTCCCTAATTATGTTCCAAATTCCAGGCAGAATCCAGTATATACTGCGAATAATCTGTAGGTTCAGTGTGTAAAACATACAGCAGATCACATGAACCTGAAATCTAACGCCGTAGACGCGGAGGCGGGAATCTTATTTCAGTACTCATTCCATATGTTCCCGCCGCTGTATAGATGTACAGAGAAAGACAATGGTCACATTAGCACATCACTGAAACCTGAAACAGGAGCTTGGGTTAAACTTCTGACCTCGTCTTTATGTTCTCTGCCTGGAGCGTCACTGGCCTCATTTTCCTCAGCATTTCTTTTGTCCGTTTCGCCTGGGACGTGGTATGAACATTGTTGCTCCCGCCGGGGCCACATCCTGTGTTTAGGGTGTGTATGAGGGCCTTTGACCAGGAATGGTGGTGTTGCTGAAATGCCTATACATTACTTCTATGCTTGTGTTTATTTTGCTATAGTTTGCAGAGACAAATCTAGATAAACTTCCGTTTAGTTGCAAGTTGTTCTTGAAGGGAAAGTGATTCATATACAGTATGAAGTGTTCTTTTTGCCATTTTGTTAATGTACTGTACACTGCCGGTCAAAAGTTGGGAATAATTTAGTTTTTTAGTGAGTCTCTTCTGCTCAAAGCTGCATTAATTTGATCAAAAATAGAGTAAACATGTCTGTGTCACATGATCCTTCAGAAATCATTCTAATATGATGATTTGATGCTCAAGAAACATTTATGATTATTAATGTTGAAAACAGTGTTTGCTGATTAATATTTATGTGTGAAAATTCAGCTTTGATCACAGAAATAAATTACACTTTAATATATATTCACATAGAAAACAGCTGATTTACATTGTAAAAATATTTCACAATTTTTACTGTATTTTTGATCAAATAAACACAGCTTTGGTGAGCAGAAGAGACTCTTTCAGAAACTAAATATTCTTAATCATTCCAAACTTTAATACTCGGGTTATGTTTTTTTTTCAAACGTCCCAGAAAGCCTTTAAAGTGAGATCCAAAACTGAAAATTGAGTCGTTTACTCGTCCTCATGTCGATTTCAAACATGTATGACTGTAAAATAAAAGTCACATTTCCCTGTTTGACTGTTTTCTGACTCTGTAATGCACATCCATGAACGTGTGCGTATGAATCGACATAATTACATCAGTTTGCATGGATGAGCGAGCCTATCTAATGTTTTCTCCCTGCATCGAGGGTTGAATCTAGGCCATCTTGTCAGCTTTGTGTCTGCGAGGCAGATCAGGATTGGGGGAAGGGCTGAAGTATTTCCCAGGTCAAAGGCTAAGTCCGATCGGTGGGAAAACGAGGCGTTTGTTCACAAACAGGCATATTTAAGAGCTTTCAGCGTCTGCTTGTCACCCAAGTGCTTCTTGCTCGAAACGAAACGCTCTGAGCCGTCAGTCCGGCCTCACAGGAGGAGATCTGTGCGGCTCGGCCGTCTCTCCCTGCGTTCCTCCTCCTGTATCCAGCTGGAAAAACAAACACAGAGTGTGGGAGTGAAGAGAACGAGAAGAGAAGAGCTTTGATGGAAACGCTGGACTGAGATTTGCTGCAAAAAGATGTTTCAGCACAGGTTTATTATACACTGAAAAGAAAGTGGTAGAAACAAGTGTAATCGCTAGAAAGCTTTATAGATGAGAACAAAGAATGGACATGTAACATGTTGAATAAAATGTGAAATTCTGAAGCAGAAAGACTGGAGTGTCATTTGTTACAGTTAACTATAAGTAAAACAAAATATTAAGTAAAAAAATATTTTCATTACAAAATATTAAGTAAATATTAAGTAAAAAAATATTTTCATTACTTGAAAAAAAATATATTAAAAAGTACATCTATTTTATTTCAGCTACTGTAGTTGCAAAAGCAACTTTATCATTTTCATTTTATTTATAGATATTTTTGTGGAAGCTTTTCCAGGATTCTTTGATGAATCAAAGAAAAGAACAGCATTTATTTGAAATAGAATCTTCTGTAACATTATAAATGATTTGATCACAGGAATAAATTACATTTTAAAATATATTCACATAGAAAACAGATAAATATTTTAGACAATGTTACTGTTTTACTGTATTTTTTGATAAAAAAAACATTAATAATTCTTAATTATACCAAATTTTAAATCTAAAACTATAGGCAAGGCAATTTATTTGTATAGCACATTTCATACACAATGGTAATTCAAAGTGCTTCACATAAAGAAGAAGAATAAAAATAGAACATAAGGAATAGAAATAACAGTATTTAAAATGCATTAAAAGTCAGAATCATGATGATACATAAAAGATATAAAAATACATTAAAAATGAAATAAAAACAGGAAAAGAATTTAAAGAATAAAAAGATAATACGTATAAAATAAAGTGCAAACAGTTCGGACATAGCACAGTGCTCAAATCTAAAACTATAGACATATTTTAAACAAAACAAAACAAAACTAAAACTTTTAACTAAAATTAAAAAGATAACAGAAAATATTCAAAATAGTATATCAATGCTATTAAAAAAATTAGATAAAGTAGCATTAATAATTATAGGATAGAGAAAAGCCTCCAAATGCCTTGAATTCAAAGTTTATGTGAACTACAGTGTCCTATAAAACAGCCAAACAAATTAAAAGAGAAATAAACAAAAACTCGGAAGGAGAAGAAGCCGATTTAATGAATCCTGCTGCAACATTGGGTCAGATGTGTGTGGATCAGCAGGGCTGGTGTATTGATCACGACTGATTGATGCTGGATAAATTAATCAATAATCACGTTCCAGTAAAGTGGAGAAGCGGCAATGGACAAAAATGAGGAGAATGTCAGGAGATCGTTTGTTTATTCATGACCTCCAGTTGAGAATATATGAGTTTTAAAAAAATTACTCACTGAAAACAAACACAAACTGTCTACGGGGGAAACCAGCCTTATGTTGGGATTTGTCCGATCAGATTTCGTGGTTTGTGTGCAGTAAAACTTGTTTGTAAACGTGGCGCACCACCCGTTAGCTCAACAAATATGGGAAAATTCAGATCCACTGTGAGATACTGTATGCGGTACATTGTGCTCAATTTACTGTCTTCCTGGTCTTATTGTGAACGATTCATCAGGCACTTTATTCAAGCCGACAGAAAAAAGATCTAGTTCGCTTTGTTCAAACAAATGAAAAGAAATAAGAAGATTCAGCTTCCATCCACCATCTTGCTTTAACACTTCTTGACATGTTTGTTTTAACATTTTACAACCTTTATGATTTAGAAAAATGACTTTTTTCCTGATAACCGTTCAGAATTAATAATAATAATATTAAGTGCCATTTCTTTTTTCAGCTAATGTAAGAAATTCTTTCTTTTTTTTTCAACGACCACCATATAAAACCCTTTCACACCTAATCAACTCCTGATGTATGAAATCCAGTCCTGCACATGTTTATCATCAAATATTCAGTTTCACTTGGAAATATCACATTATCAAAAGTAAAATGGTCTGCAAATGCAATTTTCAGACTAGATATATATCAGCCTGTTAGCATTGTTTGAAAATATCGTCATTCGGTATAACCAAAAGTGTAATTCGGTAAAACTTCAAATTTTGGTTAAACCGAATGATTTTTTTGGTGACAAATTTTGTCCATCTTGTAAAAAATTACAAAAGTGTTAATTGATTATAAAAACCACATAATCAATTTAACACTTAATAAAACTTCAAAATTAATTATATCTCCATTATGTTTTTTTTACAGGGTTTAAAAAAACTCATTTATCAGTGACTCCGCTACAGTGTGAAACTTTAGTTTATGAATACCCAGGATTAACTGTTATTTAATTCTGGGTTTAATCCAAAGATTTTAGGACAGTGGGATGCATCATTTCATATATGTATCGCAGATGATTCTCCTAAGACACAAATGAGTCACCCACTCACATCTTCTTCAGAACATGAGGCCGATTATATTTTTGTGCATGTATGTAATGTCGTTCATGCTAATTGTGTTTACATGTACGTGTAAGTGTTTTCACGACTCGTGATTTCTTGCACAACACTGTTATCTTTAAATGTTCTCTTCCTGCGAGGCGATGCCCCTGACTGTGTGTGCCTGTATGCGATGTACTGTCCTCGCTCTTCTTCCCTCATAAACAGGTCAAAAGCAGCACTGCCTGACCGTTCATGTTCATTTATAATCAAGAGGATCCGCAGCCATCGTGGCAGGGGGCTGCAGCAACCGTTATCATCTTCTGTCCCTCATCGTCTTCAGACGACCGAGCTACAATTGCATCTAAAAGTGAACGTTTAGGGTTCCAGAGGGATGATGCTTCAAATATTCTGTCAATCTTTTGTAAATATTATAAACCATATAAAAACTTGAAGAAAGAACATGAATGAAAATAACATGACAGTTCAGAGGTCACGTCCAATGAGACACAAACAGTTTCCACTTACCTGATCAAAGACGTGTATTCAGAGGTCAAATTCCACATGAGTCCAAAAGTTTTAGACAATTAGCTTCATTCTAGATAATTATGAGTCTAAAGACGGACGGAGCAGAAGTTATTGGAGAACTATTATTGGAGTATGTTTTACATGAAAATACTATTTATATGGAAGCTTGCTTCTGCCATGGAATAAAAAAAGGTAATTGAGACTTTTTATCTTACAATTACAAGTTTACATCAGAATTGTGTTATAAACTTGGAATTGAAATAAAGTCAGAACTGCGAGAAATAAAGTCAGAATTGTGTTTTAAACTTGGAATTGAAATAAAGTTAGAATTGTGAGAAATAAAGTCAGAATTGTGTTTTAAACTTGGAATTGAAATAAAGTTAGAATTGTGTTTTAAACTTGGAATTGAAATAAAGTCAGAATTATGAGAAATAAAGTCAGAATTATGAGAAATAAAGTCAGAATTGTGTTATAAACTTGGAATTGAAAAAGTCAGAACTGCGAGAAATAAAGTCAGAATTGTGTTTTAAACTTGGAATTGAAATAAAGTTAGAATTGTGAGAAATAAAGTCAGAATTGTGTTTTAAACTTGGAATTGAAATAAAGTTAGAATTGTGTTTTAAACTTGGAATTGAAATAAAGTTAGAATTGTGTTATAAACTTGGAATTGAAAAAGTCAGAACTGCGAGAAATAAAGTCAGAATTGTGTTATAAACTTGGACTTGAAATAAAGTTAGAATTGTGTTTTAAACTTGGAATTGAAATAAAGTTAGAATTGTGTTATAAACTTGGAATTGAAATAAAGTCAGAATTGTGTTATAAACTTGGACTTGAAATAAAGTCAGAATTGTGTTTTAAACTTGGAATTGAAATAAAGTCAGAATTGTGTTATAAACTTAGACTTGAAATAAAGTTAGAATTGTGTTTTAAACTTGGAATTGAAATAAAGTTAGAATTGTGTTATAAACTTGGAATTGAAAAAGTCAGAATTATGAGAAATAAAGTCAGAATTGTGTTATAAACTTGGACTTGAAATAAAGTCAGAATTGTGTTATAAACTTGGAATTGAAATAAAGTCGGAATTATGAGAAATAAAGTCAGAATTGTGTTATAAACTTGGAATTGAAAAAGTCAGAATTGTGAGAAAGTCAGAATTATGAGTTATAAACTTGGAATTGAAATGAAGTCAGAATTATGAGAAATAAAGTCAGAATTATGAGTTAAAAACTTGGAATTGAAATGAAGTCAGAATTATGAGAAATAAAGTCAGAATTGTGTTATAAACTTGTAATTGAAATAAAGTCAGAATTGTGAGAAAGTCAGAATTATGAGTTATAAACTTGGAATTGAAATAAAGTCAGAATTGTGTTATAAACTTTGAATTGAAATAAAGTCAGAATTGTGTTATAAACTTGGAATTGAAATAAAGTCAGAATTGTGAGAAAGTCAGAATTATGAGTTAAAAACTTGTAATTGAAATAAAGTCAGAATTATGAGAAATAAAGTCAGAATTGTGTTATAAACTTGGAATTGAAATAAAGTCAGAATTGTGTTATAAACTTGGAATTGAAATAAAGTCAGAATTGTGTTGTAAACTTGGAATTGAAATAAAGTCAGAATTATGAGAAATAAAGTCAGAATTGTGTTATAAACTTGTAATTGAAATAAAGTCAGAATTATGAGAAATAAAGTCAGAATTGTGTTATAAACTTGTAATTGAAAAAGTCAGAATTATGAGAAATAAAGTCAGAATTATGAGTTAAAAACTTGTAATTGAAATAAAGTCGGAATTATGAGAAATAAAGTCAGAATTATGAGTTAAAAACTTGGACTTGAAATAAAGTAAGAATTATGAGAAATAAAGTCAGAATTGTGTTATAAACTTGGAATTGAAATAAAGTCAGAATTATGAGAAATAAAGTCAGAATTTTGTTATAAACTTGGAATTGAAAAAGTCAGAATTATGAGTTAAAAACTTGGAATTGAAATGAAGTCAGAATTATGAGAAATAAAGTCAGAATTATGAGTTAAAAACTTGGAATTGAAATAAAGTCAGAATTATGAGTTAAAAACTTGGACTTGAAATAAAGTAAGAATTATGAGAAATAAAGTCAGAATTGTGTTATAAACTTAGAATTGAAATAAAGTCAGAATTATGAGAAATAAAGTCAGAATTGTGTTATAAACTTGGAATTGAAATAAAGTCAGAATTATGAGAAATAAAGTCAGAATTATGAGTTAAAAACTTAGAATTGAAATAAAGTAAGAATTATGAGAAATAAAGTCAGAATTGTGTTATAAACTTGGAATTGAAATAAAGTCAGAATTATGAGAAATAAAGTCAGAATTGTGTTATAAACTTGGAATTGAAAAAGTCAGAATTATGAGTTAAAAACTTGGAATTGAAATGAAGTCAGAATTATGAGAAATAAAGTCAGAATTATGAGTTAAAAACTTGGAATTGAAATAAAGTCAGAATTATGAGTTAAAAACTTGGACTTGAAATAAAGTAAGAATTATGAGAAATAAAGTCAGAATTGTGTTATAAACTTAGAATTGAAATAAAGTCAGAATTATGAGAAATAAAGTCAGAATTGTGTTATAAACTTGGAATTGAAATAAAGTCAGAATTATGAGAAATAAAGTCAGAATTATGAGTTAAAAACTTAGAATTGAAATAACGTCGGAATTATGAGAAATAAAGTCAGAATTATGAGTTAAAAACTTGGACTTGAAATAAAGTAAGAATTATGAGAAATAAAGTCAGAATTGTGATATAAACTTGGAATTGAAATAAAGTCAGAATTATGAGAAATAAAGTCAGAATTGTGTTATAAACTTGGAATTGAAATAAAGTCAGAATTATGAGAAATAAAGTCAGAATTATGAGTTAAAAACTTGGAATTGAAATAAAGTCAGAATTATGAGAAATAAAGTCAGAATTATGAGTTAAAAACTTGGAATTGAAAAAGTCAGAATTATGAGAAATAAAGTCAGAATTGTGTTATAAACTTGGAATTGAAATAAAGTCGGAATTATGAGAAATAATGTCAGAATTATGAGTTATAAACTTGTAATTGAAATGAAGTCAGAATTATGAGAAATAAAATCAGAATTGTGTTATAAACTTGTAATTGAAATAAAGTCAGAATTGTGAGAAAGTCAGAATTATGAGTTATAAACTTGGAATTGAAATAAAGTCAGAATTGTGTTATAAACTCTGAATTGAAATAAAGTCAGAATTATGAGTTAAAAACTTGGACTTGAAATAAAGTAAGAATTATGAGAAATAAAGTCAGAATTGTGTTATAAACTTGGAATTGAAATAAAGTCAGAATTATGAGAAATAAAGTCAGAATTGTGTTATAAACTTGGAATTGAAATAAAGTCAGAATTATGAGAAATAAAGTCAGAATTATGAGTTAAAAACTTGGAATTGAAATAAAGTCAGAATTATGAGAAATAAAGTCAGAATTGTGAGTTAAAAACTTGGAATTTAAATAAAGTCAGAATTATGAGAAATAAAGTCAGAATTGTGTTATAAACTTGTAATTGAAATAAAGTCAGAATTATGAGAAATAAAGTCAGAATTGTGTTATAAACTTGGAATTGAAATAAAGTCGGAATTATGAGAAATAAAGTCAGAATTATGAGTTAAAAACTTGTAATTGAAATAAAGTCAGAATTATGAGAAATAAAGTCAGAATTGTGAGTTAAAAACTTGGAATTTAAATAAAGTCAGAATTATGAGAAATAAAGTCAGAATTGTGTTATAAACTTGTAATTGAAATAAAGTCAGAATTATGAGAAATAAAGTCAGAATTGTGTTATAAACTTGGAATTGAAATAAAGTCGGAAGTATGATAAATAAAGTCAGAATTATGAGTTAAAAACTTGGAATTGAAATAAAGTCAGAATTATGAGAAATAAAGTCAGAATTGTGAGAAATAAAGTCAGAATTGTGTTATAAACTTGGAATTGAAATAAAGTCGGAATTATGAGAAATAAAGTCAGGATTATGAGTTAAAAACTTGGAATTTAAATAAAGTCAGAATTATGAGAAATAAAGTCAGAATTGTGTTATAAACTTGGAATTGAAATAAAGTCGGAATTATGAGAAATAAAGTCAGAATTATGAGTTAAAAACTTGGAATTGAAATAAAGTCAGAATTATGAGAAATAAAGTCAGAATTGTGAGTTAAAAACTTGGAATTTAAATAAAGTCAGAATTATGAGAAATAAAGTCAGAATTGTGTTATAAACTTGTAATTGAAATAAAGTCAGAATTATGAGAAATAAAGTCAGAATTGTGTTATAAACTTGGAATTGAAATAAAGTCGGAATTATGAGAAATAAAGTCAGAATTATGAGTTAAAAACTTGTAATTGAAATAAAGTCGGAATTATGAGAAATAAAGTCAGAATTATGAGTTAAAAACTTGGACTTGAAATAAAGTAAGAATTATGAGAAATAAAGTCAGAATTGTGTTATAAACTTGGAATTGAAATAAAGTCAGAATTATGAGAAATAAAGTCAGAATTGTGTTATAAACTTGGAATTGAAATAAAGTCAGAATTATGAGAAATAAAGTCAGAATTATGAGTTAAAAACTTGGAATTGAAATAAAGTCAGAATTATGAGAAATAAAGTCAGAATTGTGAGTTAAAAACTTGGAATTGAAATAAAGTCAGAATTATGAGAAATAAAGTCAGAATTGTGTTATAAACTTGGAATTGAAATAAAGTCGGAATTATGATAAATAAAGTCAGAATTATGAGTTAAAAACTTGGAATTGAAATAAAGTCAGAATTATGAGAAATAAAGTCAGAATTGTGAGAAATAAAGTCAGAATTGTGTTATAAACTTGTAATTGAAATAAAGTCGGAATTATGAGAAATAAAGTCAGAATTATGAGTTAAAAACTTGGAATTTAAATAAAGTCAGAATTATGAGAAATAAAGTCAGAATTGTGTTATAAACTTGGAATTGAAATAAAGTCGGAATTATGATAAATAAAGTCAGAATTAGGAGTTAAAAACTTGGACTTGAAATAAAGTCAGAATTATGAGAAATAAAGTCAGAATTGTGTTATAAACTTGGAATTGAAATAAAGTCAGAATTATGAGAAATAAAGTCAGAATTATGAGAAATAAAGTCAGAATTGTGTTATAAATTTGGAATTGAAATAAAGTCAGAATTATGAGAAATAAAGTCAGAATTGTGTTATAAACTTGGAATTGAAATAAAGTCAGAATTATGAGAAATAAAGTCAGAATTATGAGAAATAAAGTCAGAATTGTGTTATAAACTTGGAATTGAAATAAAGTCGGAATTATGAGAAATAAAGTCAGAATTATGAGTTAAAAACTTGGACTTGAAATAAAGTCAGAATTATGAGAAATAAAGTCAGAATTGTGTTATAAACTTGGAATTGAAATAAAGTCAGAATTATGAGAAATAAAGTCAGAATTGTGTTATAAACTTGGAATTGAAATAAAGTCGGAATTATGAGAAATAAAGTCAGAATTATGAGTTAAAAACCTGGAATTGAAATAGTCAGAATTATGAGAAATAAAGTCAGAATTGTGTTATAAACTTGGAATTGAAATAAAGTCAGAATTAAATATTTATTTCATGGTGGAAACAAGCTTCAATATTTCAGTTTTCTAATTTCGTGTTTAATTCAATGTATTTTCTAACCATTTATTTTTAATTGTTTGTGAAATATACCAGCAATTTCTGAATGAGAACAGTTTTCCCACGCCAGATTTTTTCTTTCAGTCGTAATTCCTCCCTCAAGGGCTGTTTAACAGTTGATGAAGGAGAAGTAATTTCATTCATGTGTCTTGACAGACATAACCTGCGTTCAGTTCTGACATCTGAAACATGCTCTACACTTCAAACAAAGCCACTCTTTGACCTACCGTGTCTGCCAAACCCACATCTCAATAACATATTTCAGCTAAACAATAAAATAACCATTTCATAAATTTCCCAAATACATTGTATTTTGCTGGTTGGGGTTTGACCAGCTCATGCAAATACAGCTTATTTCTGTTGGGAATTCTGAGACTGTGTTTGGAAAATAACATTAGTTTTCCTCTGCATACTGACAGATGGAAGATAAATGAGAGTAGCTGAGTTCAGGTAAGAGTTGAACATGCTCACCCCGGGCTGATGGGTAATAATCCCTGCCTGTTTAAGACGAATACATGTGATTGTTTAGACTATAGTGACAGAACGCAGGTTCCCTCAAGCTCCTGTTGTTAATGAAACCACCTGATGGTCTTTTGATTGACAGGAGCACTGATGACAGCAAATGGAAGCCAAACAGTGTTTGAGCAAATCAATGAGTCAATGCACCACAAGTCTGAGTCTGTAAAGGGAAAAAACCCACATTTTTTCCAAACAGTTTCATGTGTCAGGATGGTGGTCGACTGTCTGAAAACTCTGAGGCCAGTGAAGGGGGATTTTATGTCCCTCTATTGTTCTGTATTGACTTTACGCACATGAAGAAAACATTAAAGAGCCAAATAGTCAGGACTAAGGAATCAGTTGCCTCTGCCAGAGCTAAACTTAGAAAATGACAGGACTCCTTTGCCAAACACTGAAGACACTGCCCTAAAAAAAGGGCATGGAAAAAACGCCCAAACACAGAAACACTTATCTGAAAGATAAAAGAGACTGAAGCTAAAGTAGCATCAGCTGCAGCCAAATACGCAATAGGATTATCAGTGAATCAAACTCACTTTGCAGCAGCAGACTGATTTCTGCTGCTGTTTTGTACGCATTCTTCAACTGGAACTTCTAACGGCAGCTGCAGTGATGCGATGCCTTTACCAGTCGGTGATTGGCTCTTTTATTTAGAAAACAAGACTTATTCCCCCATATTGTGTGTTCTCCCATTCATAAGAAATGTGAGTTCACCTATCTAAAGTCTTTGACAGTGAAATCAGTCACAGTAACATCTAACAGAATTGCGAGATAGTCTTAATTGCAAGATATAAAGTCAGAATTGCGTGATATAAAGTCAGAATTGCGAGATATAATCAGAATTGCGAGTTATAAAGTCAGAATTGCGAGTTATAAAGTCAGAATTGCGAGATATAAATCAGAATTGCGACATATAAAGTCAGAATTGCGAGATATAAATCAGAATTGCAAGATATAATCAGAATTGCGTGATATAAAGTCAGAATTGCGAGATATAAAGTCAGAATTGCGAGATATAAAGTCAGAATTGTGAGATATAAAGTCAGAATTGCGGGATATAAAGTCAGAATTGAGAGATATAAAGTCAGTATTGCGAGATATAAAGTCAGAATTGCGAGATATAAAGTCAGAATTGCGAGATATAAAGTCAGAATTGAGAGATATAAAGTCAGAATTGAGAGATATAAAGTCAGAATTGAGAGATATAAAGTCAGAATTGCGAGATATAAATCAGAATTGCGAGATATAAAGTCAGAATTGCGAGATATAAAGTCAGAATTGTGAGATATAAAGTCAGAATTGCGAGATATAAATCAGAATTGAGAGATATAAAGTCAGAATTGCGAGATATAAAGTCAGAATTGCGAGTTATAAAGTCAGAATTGCGAGATATAAATCAGAATTGAGAGATATAAAGTCAGAATTGAGAGATATAAAGTCAGAATTGAGAGATATAAAGTCAGAATTGCGAGATATAAATCAGAATTGCGAGATATAAAGTCAGAATTGAGAGATATAAAGTCAGAATTGTGAGATATAAAGTCAGAATTGCGGGATATAAAGTCAGAATTGAGAGATATAAAGTCAGAATTGAGAGATATAAAGTCAGAATTGCGAGATATAAATCAGAATTGAGAGATATAAAGTCAGAATTGCGAGATATAAAGTCAGAATTGCGAGTTATAAAGTCAGAATTGCGAGATATAAATCAGAATTGCGACATATAAAGTCAGAATTGCGAGATATAAATCAGAATTGCAAGATATAATCAGAATTGCGTGATATAAAGTCAGAATTGCGAGATATAAAGTCAGAATTGTGCGATATAAAGTCAGAATTGTGAGATATAAAGTCAGAATTGCGTGATATAAAGTCAGAATTGAGAGATATAAAGTCAGAATTGCGAGATATAAAGTCAGAATTGTGAGATATAAAGTCAGAATTGAGAGATATAAAGTCAGAATTGCGCGATATAAAGTCAGAATTGTGAGATATAAAGTCAGAATTGCGAGATATAAAGTCAGAATTGTGAGATATAAAGTCAGAATTGAGAGATATAAAGTCAGAATTGTGAGATATAAAGTCAGAATTGCGGGATATAAAGTCAGAATTGAGAGATATAAAGTCAGAATTGAGAGATATAAATCAGAATTGAGAGATATAAAGTCAGAATTGCGAGATATAATCAGAATTGCGAGTTATAAAGTCAGAATTGCGAGTTATTAAGTCAGAATTGCGAGTTATAAAGTCAGAATTGCGAGTTATAAATCAGAATTGCGAGATATAAAGTCAGAATTGCGAGATATTAATCAGAATTGCGAGATATAATCAGAATTGCATGATATAAAGTCAGAATTGCGAGTTATAAAGTCAGAATTGCGACATATAAAGTCAGAATTGAGAGATATAAAGTCAGTATTGCGAGATATAAAGTCAGAATTGCGGGATATAAATTCAGAATTGCGAGATATAAAGTCAGAATTGTGAGATATAAAGTCAGAATTGAGAGATATAAAGTCAGAATTGCGAGATATAAAGTCAGAATTGCGGGATATAAATTCAGAATTGCGAGATATAAAGTCAGAATTGCGAGATATAAAGTCAGAATTGCGAGTTATAAAGTCAGAATTGCGAGTTATTAAGTCAGAATTGCGAGTTATAAAGTCAGAATTGCGAGATATAAAGTCAGAATTGCGAGTTATTAAGTCAGAATTGCGAGTTATAAAGTCAGAATTGCGAGTTATTAAGTCAGAATTGCGAGTTATTAAGTCAGAATTGCGAGTTATAAAGTCAGAATTGCGAGATATAAAGTCAGAATTGTGAGATATAAAGTCAGAATTGAGAGATATAAAGTCAGTATTGCGTGATATAAAGTCAGAATTGCGAGATATAAATCAGAATTGCGAGATATAAAGTCAGAATTGCGAGATATAAATCAGAATTGCGAGATATAATCAGAATTGCATGATATAAAGTCAGAATTGCAAGATATAAAGTCAGAATTGCGAGTTATAAAGTCAGAATTGCGAGTTATAAAGTCAGAATTGCGACATATAAAGTCAGAATTGCACGATATAAAGTCAGAATTGTGAGTTATAAAGTCAGAGTTGCGAGATATAAAGTCAGAATTGCGAGTTATAAAGTCAGAATTGCGAGTTATAAAGTCAGAATTGCGAGTTATAAAGTCAGAATTGCACGATATAAAGTCAGAATTGCACGATATAAAGTCAGAATTGCGAGATATAAAGTCAGAATTGCACGATATAAAGTCAGAATTGCGAGTTATAAAGTCAGAATTGCGAGATATAAAGTCAGAATTGTGAGATATAAAGTCAGAATTGCACGATATAAAGTCAGAATTGCGAGATATAAAATCAGAATTGTGAGTTATATAGTCTTAATTGTGAGATATAAAGTCAGAATTGCACGATATAAAGTCAGAATTGCGAGTTATAAAGTCAGAATTGCGAGATATAAAGTCAGAATTGCGAGATATAAAGTCAGAATTGTGAGATATAAAGTCAGAATTGCACGATATAAAGTCAGAATTGCGAGATATAAAGTCAGAATTGCACGATATAAAGTCAGAATTGCGAGATATAAAATCAGAATTGTGAGTTATATAGTCTTAATTGTGAGATATAAAGTCAGAATTGACTGTAATAATGTCCAATTGTGAGGGAATTTTTTTTTTTCTCAGAACTGCAAGTTTATAATTTTGACTTTATATCTCGCAATTCTGACTTTATAACTCACAATTCTGAGAAAAAACCTGCACCTGCAGTGTTTCCATGGCAAATTAAGTCATATTTTACCTTACTGTGAATGCAATTTTTTTTGAACATCTAAACATTTTAACACGATTCATTTTGGTGGCTTTGGCCAATTTACTGACAAAATAAGTAGGTTTTGAAGCATGCAATCTAGTTGTGATGTTCGTTGTGAAAATTGCACTTACAGTTTAGAGAATGTAAAGTTTCAAAAAAATGAGCCAAAAGCAACTGAGGAACTAAAATTGAAATACAAACGGAAACTATAAAAATACTTCAAAATATTAATAAAAATATAATAATAATATTGCAATACAACTAAAATAGCACTGTTGTTGGGTCTCTGACAGTGTTATGATGCAACAGGACTCTATTAATAAATGAGGTTTGTGAAGACAGGAGGCCTGTTTTTTTCTCTCTAGCGTTGAGGTTTCCCCCGACTCTAAGAAGGAGTCAATGTTTGACCACACTGAGCTATTTGTGTCACAAGTAACTCGGAGGCATCAGACTTCAACCTGCCAGCTGTTTTGTGTGATTGTGTGTTTGTAGGGACTCTTATGTAACTCCAGACGCAGATTAACCCTGCAGTCAACCGTGTGTTTGTTTGCCAGGAAACTGCTGTATTGGCAGGATTTGAAATGCTGTTGAGTTTGCACTGAGCATATTATGGACATTCATAGAAATTTTTATTTTATATATGGATTTTTAGCTTTCATGTGTTTAACAAAACATGTCCAGCTCACATTTCACCTAAAACCAAAAGATAATAAAATATTTTTGATGCGAAGTTTGACGTGAATGACGAAAGGTGTGGAAAGCCCTTATATGGACATAGGCGTGTGTTATGCAGATGACTAACCTCGTGCACGCGGCCGCTCATTTAGAATACTCCAAATTTTCTAACATCAGAACGATGTTAAGAACAAATTCACGTGCGTAGGAACGTGTTGCGAATTAGGCAGAGATTTTTCGTGAGAAGTTCAAATGTGCGTACAAATACGAAATAATCTACGCAACTATTAATGAATGAGACCACCAATGTCGCAATGCAAAAAACGTTCATGCATTTCATTAAAGGTAACTTTTGGCCCTCTAACAGCAAAAAAAACAAAACTGAATGCATTTAGCGGAAGATTGGGTTCTATTATCATATTTACACACACTGAGCTTCTCACAAAAACTTTCCGCCTAATTCAGAAATAAATCGCGATTCGGGGGATAAAATCTGCTTTTAAGTGTGGTCCCCCCCTGGTTAAATTCACATTTCAGGAGCTAAATATCATGTTATTTGGGACTGTTAACCTGCAGACATAAAAAACAACCGCGGCAACATCGTTAAAGTAGCCCAATTGCGGGAAAACCCCAGACTCGGCAACACTATATGCCACTCCCACACCAGTCATGCATCAAAGTAGCCTTACGGATATGACGAGACACGTACACGTGAGTGACGCATATATGCAATTTCCCAGCAAAAAACGTCCCGCCAGGTCTAAAATATAAACACTTGTGATAAGCTTACCATAGTGAATCAGGGTAAGACAAAAAGAAGGATTTTGGAAGAAGGATTGATGTATTGCCTTAATTTTGAACAAAAAAAAAACAACATGTCATCTTTTTTTAACTGCGCTCCAGAATGCATTCTGGGACTGATTTATCCATGAAAGTAACATGCAATACTGCCTTAAAATTTGAGCAAAATGAGGCGTCTTACAAGTTTTCTACCCTGTGGATGGCAAGCCTCTCTAGGGTTTGGAACAGACCTGAAGAGTCTCACTAAACACCGTCAGTAATGTTTGCCTGCTTTTAGCCACACTAAATTTACTGCATCACCTCCTCCAGTGTTTCCATGAAGGCAGCACTGTGGGTTTTGTAGTTCTGACATCAGCACGCGGCCCATAAAGCATGTATCCGCACTCTTTGATTTAGCCCAGCTGGCGTTCCCCGTGGCTCAGGAGAGAGAACGGTCTGTGGCCGCACCGGACGCCGTGATGTTCCCGTGTTTGCACAAGTCTGAACTCAGCACAAGCCGAACACTGTATGAAGATGCCACCCTTATGCATTTATATATTTGCTCCATCATAGGTCTTTTATTATGAAAAGAGGCTCCTGTATGATAGATAGATAGACAGATGGATGCCCTCTGCTGGTCAGTAGTATAAATACAACAGCCATTCATCACATCATCTGTGTTTTGGCTTGACTGGTTTTGTGTTGTTTCTGTTAATGATGATGATGTCTACAGTAACATGAAACTGAGCCCATGTTGTCTGAATAATCACACACAAGTGTGCAAGTTATAAATCCATCTTAATCAGTAGTCTAGGAAACAGTAATTAGGTAAATGTTGAGATTAACTCTAATGAGGATCTGGACTAAAACTAGACGTCACAGGATTACAGAGTCACACGAGGAGGCGGCTTGACTTGTTCCTGAAATCATCCCCTTTAAAAACATCGGATTCATGCGGGACGAGATCAGGAGTTCATTGAAGCGTGTGTTATTAACTCGTTATTAAAGTATGACACTCATCAGCTCTAATGAGCCTCTTCCTCTGAGAGCTCGAATCCTCTCGAGACGCATCAGACAACAATCATGAGAAACACATTAGCTGTCGTTGTGTTGACCCTCACTCATGCAGCTTCTTCTACTCCGTTACGCAAGGTATTATTGTGTTTCATCGATGTCCCTGAGGAGAAGATTATCAGTGAATAACAACCTAAATAACATGTGTTGGAACATGACGCACGAGTCACATGAACTACTGTTTTGTCCTTTTTTTGAGTTTGACAAATCAAATTTATTTGTACAGCGCTTTCCACAATACGTGTTGTTTCAAAGATTTGCATAAAGTCGTACTGTAAAGTCAATCTTCACCACAGAGTAAAGTTTTAGGGCAATTTATGTTTATGAGTAAATTCTGGAAATTTTTCATTTTTTTTAGTAAAAGCTAATTTTGTTCCCGCAAAGCAATATTGCTTTTTGTTCATGTCATTATTTTGGGGATATTTTAAAAGCAATTTTCTTTCATTAAAAACAGTGTACTGTAGGTCTACTGACATCAATGAAAACTCAAAGACGCACTTTGATTTTTTAAAGATGTTTTGGTTATGCAGCAGAAAATGTTACAAGATGAAACAGTACAGTTCAAATGTTTTGCTAATATTGTTAACTCCATGTTTGGACAATCACTTCTGCTGAATCAATAAATGCAACTAATATAAATGGTTTTAGTGATATTATTCAACATTATTAAATATAATTTGGCAACAATGTTGATAAAAAAAAATCAGTCTAACATAGGGAACAAGACAAAATTGAACATGCAACATGATTTTTTGTCTGTGTGTGTGTGTGTGGTTCTTTACCCTGGAAACAGGGAACGTTCTCAGAACGTTTTGGCAAGGTTCTCTCAAGGTTCACTAACTCTAAGTTATGAACAAACGTTCTTTCAGTAACAATAATAGAAGTTGTCTGGTCTTTAATATCGTTATTGTTTAATAAAATACGGACAATTTGATCTTTTAGCTGGATTTGATATTTCTGACGTTGGGATTCCATCCGATCTAACAAGTACTTAAAGTTATTGACGTTAAATTGATAAAGAAAAATGCATGAATGTGAAAATAAAGTGCAGGATGTGCTTGATGATAAAAAAAGGGGTATTAAGTATGCCAAGTCGTTAAAAACATCTCAGTGCCACACAAGCCAAGTTTACATCCAGTTTTTGTGCCATTTTGATATCAACAAAGCAAATATGTACAAAAAAAATATTTGCGAAATTTCCTGTCTCGAGGCCAGTTCCATCCAGTTGGCCTTTTTAAACATAAGTTTTGTTATATCGCTAAAAATAATCTGCTCTTGAGCCATTTCCATACATAATTTTGCGTATATTGTAAATTCGTATCGTTCACTCTTCCTTAATTTAACAGACACCCCACTTATTATTGAGATTTTCCTCATCCTTGTGATGCACCTCTGAACTACAATCTACGGAGAAACGTTGCTGTAACACCACATTTATTTGCGTTAAAGCGCTGTTACGAACTGTTAGAACGTAACATTTAGTTTTTTCTCAGCAAAAAGTGTTTCCAAACTAATTTTTGCGACATTTGAACTATCGAGAAAGATTTTTTGCACTAAAAATAAACAGAAAAAGAGAAATTTTATCGACAAATGGCATTTCTATCGGCTATATCGCTAAACATTTTAAAGCAGTAAACCTTTTTTCCTTGGATGGAAACCTGGCTACAGACACACCCCTGAGCGGACGTCCGACAAGTACCGTCAAAGCGCACTTTGGCCAAAGCCATGATGATGGAATCACAGCCTTTGGACACTCTTTGGTCCGCTGTCAATCCCACAATGCATGAAGCTCAACTCCCATAGGAATTAATTGAAAATACCTGATCTGCTCTGCTGCAATTCAAAAAATTACTAAACCAATGGAAAGTAACAGAAAAACTTTGGTCAGATCGTCAAATTCAAATCTAGTTTTTGTTTTTATTTTAAACATTTCTTGGAAAGATTTAAAGACTGTTTTAGAAAGATGTAGAATCTCATTGAGGATGTTTTTATTTTAGTGTGGGATTTTTACGTCTAAACATTTCCTTTATTTTTCTGACCCCACTGGCAGATATTTGTACTTGTTTTAAGGATAAAGTCACTTAATTTGGATGATTTTATCAGAAAACACTTAATATCTGAAGAAATGTTGCTTGTTTAGATATTTTTACAGAAATGTTTTTTGATGTTTTGTAAATCACTGAAATATTATTTGACTATAAATGATAATGGTATGCTGCATTTGAATATTTTAGCAGGAATTATGTCACATATTTGCATATTTGACACAAGCTGCACAAATGCCATGTATAAACTGCCGCTAAATTTGGTTTCAATTCACCTACCCAGAATATAGTAATAATACTTAATGTTTTTTTTTATTAATATTCATTATACATATCTGATGATCCACTCTGAGACATCTTGTTAAAATATACCACATAATATGTAAGTGATAACCCTCGGTGTGCATTACACGATTTTAACGTGGAAGCAAAGAACAACCCGAATCGTGGATTATCCCGTTTTTATCATGATCACTTGCCAGCACTGACAAGTTAACCCTTTAAGACCCGAAGGCTTTTTTAGAACATTTTTTTCTGAGAGACACACACAAAAGTAAAGACTCATAACTCCAAAACTGTAGCAAGGAGAGTCAAAAGGTATCATTTGATAGAACACTTTTGAAATTTTTAGAAAATATAAATTACATTACATTTGGACATTTTCATGTTGAGAAACTGCTGATAAAAGACAAAAAATATATTTAATTTTTTTTTATAATTTTTAAAAAAATTTGACTTGGAATAACTCAGGAAGGCAATAAGATCGGATAAAAAATATTTTTTGGTGATGCTCTCCTACATGTCAGCTGCATATGGTTCAAATTTTGTAGTGATAGCATAAAGTATAGTTGAATAAATTGTTATTCTTTTTTTCACAGCCAGGTGGCGCCCACGGGCGGTAAACTCCGGTTTAGAGGCACTTCTCAGCACTCGTTAGGAGTTTTTCAAAATGGTTAGGTGCATTAAAAAGATGAGATTCTAAGCTTTAAGTGTTATTCCACATTGGAAAACGAACATGGATTTTTCCAGGAACACTGGATACACACTGCATCCCGGAAAAATGATAGACATGTTTTTTAAGTACGTTAGTAATATCTTGTAATCATCGCAATATATTATGTTGATTTTCAGTTCACTTTAATCGTGAGAATCTGCTTTACATAATGATGTGCCAGTTTCTATGATCTGTGCATTTTGCATGAAGTTATGCGCATGTGAAATCTACATATTTGTATTCAGTTAGCGGCTGTGCTGTTTTTGTTGTAAACACATATTAACTCAGACTCATTAGAGGGTGAAAACAACGCAACAGAAGTATGTTGGAGGCTTGATATGAACGTGTAAAGTCTGTATGCAAAAATAATTTTTGTGCTACTTATATGGGTTCAGTTTTTATTGGCTCTTAAAGAGAGACACGGAAATGGGAGCACCATCCGGTCTTAAAGGGTTAAGTTGTCATTGATGTCACAGTCCAACTGAGGAAGAAGGGTGGGGGCTCTGGAGGAAGACGAGGGACTGGCAAAGAGCAGGAAATAAGAGACAATGCTGGCGATGATGGTGGGAGGAGCCAGTCAGGACGATGGCCCACTGCGGAGTCGACGGAGGGAGGAGCCATGGTGGAGACATGGTTCACGATACCCCGGGATGACTGACAGAGATGAAGCCGATGATAGGCGTAGACGGAGAGCAGATGGGTCCTGGAGGCCAAAGCGGAGCTGCAGCCACGAGTGTCCAAGGTGGAGCCAGGGTCCTGAGGACTGAGGCGGAGCCGGAGGGAAGGTGGAGCCAGACGGAGCCGAAGGGGTGTAGAGATGGAGCACCTGTCTGTGGCACAGGCAGGGCAATGTCTCACCAAAGTGGAGCCGCAAGGACGATGGACTTTGGTGGAGCCGAGGGAGGGAGGAGCCTAGTCAGAGCCGATAGGTCGATGGACTGAGGTGGAGTGAGGGGATCAGAAGCTGGGGGCGGAGCCGGGGCGATGCTGGAGAACTGAGGGCTTGTGATGAATCCACATGATGGAGTGGCATCAGAAGAAGTGCCATGGGACTGAAGTGAACCAGCAGAGGCTGGTGGACTGGCTGAATTTGAAAGAGGAGGCGGGAGAGGAAGGCTAACTCAGGAGACTTTGTGCCGGACGTGACCAGCAGGGGCAAATGAGACAAAGGGAAACGTCCCCTTCCAAATAACTTTGGAAAACAGTTTGCAGAGGCCAGCTGGAGCTCATCCTCAGTGGTGGGAGTGTGGACGGAGTCTTCCTCCATCTCCTCGAACTCCACGAGGACGGACAATGTCGCTGGCTCACTCACCTGGTCAGACGGACAGTGGGGCTTGGGCTCTTGGCAACTAGTTTTAACTAGCCTTTTTTATATTTTATTTCAAGTAACAGTGTTTTTAGCCAGAAAAAAAAAAAAAAATGTAATAATAAAGAGACAACACTCACATTCTGCTGATTTTGCATGTTACTGAAAAACCGCTCCTGGTTTCCTGGTTAGATTGTGTAGTGTATCATCACTACCATCCTGAGGAAAAACGGCACACATTCAAATTCTGTCCACAAGAGTGTTCAGTCTGAGCCGTAACTGATTATTCATCCCTGTGGGACACTCGTGACTATTGTCTGTGTCAAAAACCAACAAATATGTAAATGAAAAGAAAAAAAAAACACTGGAAAAAATTTAAATGCGACACTGATACAAATGGAGATAAACATGCAGGTCAAATGTGAGACACGGAAGGAAATAAACATGCAGGGAGTATGAGAATAATATCATTAATAATATTCAATATAATCGATGATATTCATCATACAATTACTCAGAAAAATCAACCAAAAATACACTTGTGCTCTTTCATACCTCAGCAGACTTCTCCTTCACGAACAAACAGCTTTATCTTAGATGTTTCTTCTGAGAGTCAGTCTCTTCTCTTTCATCTCCCTGTTTAGGAGATTCACAACCATTAAACACACACTAACACACACACACACACACCTTTGCCATCTAAACAGGGACTCTTACTTGACAATATTTATTTTTGACACCCTAAAAATGAGGAAATCCCCAAAACGGAGGATTTGTCTGAGTAAAAATTGACACCATATTTATCAAGTTGATTAAGAATTGCAAACATTTCTAAAACGCTTTTATTCATTATTCAAAATGCAAATGAGGTGTTATCTAATTAAAAATGCACAAATCTGCATACATTTCCGAAATATAAACCTGAACATTGGATAAAGACAGATTTTTATTTATTTTTTTACATATTACAGGTTTTTACAGAAGGGATTCTGGATTTCTCTTTTTATCTCCCTATAAATCAGAAAATACTGTCAACAGACAGAACACAAATACATTTCTTTCATGTTTTTATATGTTCTATAAACCAGGTGAATGATGAAAACACCTTCAAAATATAGATGTGAATAAAACTGTAGTTTGGTGTGTGTGTGAGTCTGCTGAAGTGGAGATTTTTGGCTGAAACTCACGGACTTTAAAGAGATCTACTGTAATTGAAATCTACTTGTGCAAACAGATAAAGTGCGATAGAATAAACATTAAATGTGTATGTTGGATGTTTTCTTTCCATCAGTTTGAAAGAAGACATGTTAAAGAAGCAAAATAGAGCAAAACCTAAAAAAATAATAAACCACAGAAGGGAGTTTTTCCCTCCAGGAAAACCACAGCTGGGAGGAGCAGGAGGAGAGATGATCCTGATATCAGTCTGTCCTAAACAAAAACAAACACACAATCACACAGACATCACTACATCGACAGGTAAGAAACAATTTAACAGTTGTTTTAACTTCACACTGATTATAACAGGATTGATTTAGCTGTTATTTCTTGCATTATAAAGCAAATGAAGCTGATTTCTGTCTTTCCCTCAGAAATGGAGCGAATGACATCTGGGTCGTTGACAAAATTTAATTTTTTGTAAAAAAACGTTTTAGAAGAAAAAATACATATATTTTTGTAGTGCAAAGTCTGATGTTTGAGAAAATATGAGGAGTCACTAATTTTGTCGATTCTTTCACTGTTTGTTTTTAACATTTTTACTGAACTGTAACGTTAATGCGTCCTATGGTGGGACACAGCAAAAATTAAGAAAAAAAATCTTAATAATATACAAATGAGAGAGATTTATCTTCATTGTTAGACACTTATTTTCATATGGTGCTATTATTTAATATGATATTATGAAAAACTATTTTTTTCTTCTTGGACATTTTTAATAAATACAAGAAAAATTTTGCTGTCGTCTTTCAAAACTGCTGA
The DNA here is from genome assembly GCF_024489055.1 of Chanodichthys erythropterus. NCBI lineage: Eukaryota > Metazoa > Chordata > Actinopteri > Cypriniformes > Xenocyprididae > Chanodichthys > Chanodichthys erythropterus. Next base: position 38,405,941 of record NC_090240.1, read on the forward strand.
AAATGATCGTTTTAAGATGAGTGATGATTATACCTCCCCTACTGTAAAACTCAACTGTTCTTTTAAGATACTTTTGATAAAAACAAATGTGTGTCACACCAAAGGTCAAAAATAGAAGTTATTGCATTAAAAAGAGTGAGGGAAATTACATGAAAGTATTTTTATTTAACCTTGAATGTGTCGAGGAAGAAAGAAAATTTAATTTTTGATACAAACAATATCACCTATTTTTTTATTTAAAAAAAAAAAAAAAATCAACATAATGAAATGTGACTTCTTGACAGAGCAAATATCTTTGAAACTTTAACACCCAAAAACCTTTTTTAATGTAATTAATTTGTTTAAGAAGAAATAACATTCAATTTTGTTACATCATCAACCATGTTTTTAAAAATCACATATTTTAAAGTAAACGGCTGCTCCATTTAAGGCATCATTTCAATATTTTTTTACTTTGCGTCATTCTCTAGGATCTTTTCCCTTCTGTTCATTTTCTCCTTATACTTCCGTGTCCTCTCCCTCAGTTCTTTCTCTCAAAAACAAAGTAGTATCACATTTTATGCTTATTTTCATGACAGTACAAGTTTTCTGCAAAACATCAGAACATTTTTTTATTCAATGTAATTATTGATGATCAAAAAAAGAATAAAATTATTTAAAATGCATTTCCTCTGGTGTGACAGTACAGGCGTCAGTTCATGGCCTTGCAATTCTTAGCTAACCTGTCATTATCAGTTAGCAAGACACATTTGCATAATTTTCCATGATTATGTAGTTTATCATACATGTTTTTATTAAAAAATATAATTTAGGGGTGTCCAAAAGGACAACAAAACCACTTTTACAGTGGTTCCAAAAAAGTTAAATATTTGAGCATGTGCACATGTCATGGGCTTCACAAGGGGCTTCAGGAACATGACCCTGAATGGGGTCCTTCATATGTATATATATGGAGGAAAAAAAGGAGATTTGGCTCAAAAATTAAAAAAAGCAGTATTTTTAGCAACAGGTCGATGTAAAACAAAGAAATGTTTAAGCATTTACTGCATTTTAAATTATGACAATACTAATTATATTCATTTTTGTCATGTGTGACAGTGAAAATGCCACGTCACGTCAACAACCCATTTTGCTCTCTTCTGCTGACAGGTGAGTGTTTAATTCTGCTGAAAGTGAGGGATTCCTCAAAATAAAGATGACTGGAGCATGTTTTACAAGAAAATCTATTTCAGTCTTTTGTTTAATTCAATGTTTTATTAGCTATTTCTTTTCATTAATTTACGTGCAATTTCTGAGTTAAATTGTTCAATCCTACCCCATTTATAATATAATAATAATAATAATAGAATGATTGTTATTTCATGGCTCTATAGGCTAGTTTAGCACTGCGATCGGCGGGTTTTCATGCCTTCAGTCATTAGAGCAAGAGAAAGTTGTGTGAGACGGACACATGGGAGATCGAACATTGTGTTTATGTAATTATGGCTTGGGGCAAAATAACCAATATAATAAAAAACCTCTGCTATTTCCTGAATATCATAGCAATTGCAAATGTGATACAGATTTTATAAGTTATTTACATTTTGAGACACTTTTGTCTTTTTTTGCTCCAATGAAAACACACAAAGCCACCTGTGCATCTGAATGAATCAGTGTTTTTGAACGAATCGAGTGAGTCAATGATTCAGTTGCTTGATTCACTCGTGAATGAATCAGCTGTTTGAACACACTGGTTCAATGAATGACTGACTCGTTAAGACGGTGACTTGCTGCCACCTACTGGTGGTTTCATGTTTAAAAGTATTTTATTTTTCACATCATTTCATATTTTTATATTCAAAATGTTGTATTTAAAACATTTCAATCTATGATTCTGAGTGCGTCTAGTCATTTGTCACATTCTTTTTGAGTCTTTCTAATTACCTGTGCTTATAAAGAGTTGCCTCTAACTTGTGCCTGATGAAGACCTGATGGTCAAAACGTTTATTAATGAATGATTTTGGAGCTGTAAACTCTTCATACTTACGTGATGGACGCACCTGAGCTCAATCAGGGTTTGTGATGTGCACACCTTTTTTAGTTAGAAATTATGAAGATTAGTTAATACATACACGCTCCTAAAAAATCTAAGCGTACAGCCCTGGTAAATTATATTCAAATGGTTTTGATTCCTAAAAACAATTCAGTGTGAATGTGATGTTGATGATCACAAATAAAAAGACTCCATTTTCAAGCTCAAGTCAATACAAAGAGTTGTTTCTTTACGTTCAATTTGGTTAAGATGGATTTAAATTTAAAATGTCTCTGAACATGCCAACCATCATTCAGCACACTTTAACAATCACTTACTCAAGCGTCTGCAGTGTGAGCTCTTGATCTGTGTGAATGTGTCTCTTCTCAGCTGTGGTCAGTCTGTCTGCAGGAGCTCTGCGTCAGTATCACTTTGTGAATCAGAACCTGTGCTGGACTGAAGCTCAGAGATACTGCAGAGAGAAATACACAGATCTGGTCACAATCAGCGACACACAAGATCAGAATGACATAGAGCAGGTCATAGAGAGAGGGAATCCTGGTGCTAACCGTGTCTGGATTGGGCTGAGGAGCACTAACACATGGATATGGTCTCTGGATGACTCCATGTTCTACACCGCAAACGAGTCTCAGTACAGGAACTGGGAACCAGAACAACCACAAGGAGATGGAGACTGTGCTTTTATGAACAGTGTTGGACAATGGCATGATATAACCTGTACATCCCAAATGCATTTCATCTGCTATAACGGTGAGTTCAGATCATGACACACAGAAATGAGACCATAAAAGACCATATTGAGTATTTTCATGTCCAATAATAATAAAACATTGTTAGAGTTGAACGATGAACCATAACTGCAATAGTGGTCTTTTTGTATTTGGTAAATGAGAGTAGAAAGAGCAGGGATATTATCTTGTTTTTTGTGTATTTAATTAATCTAAGATTTAAACTCAGTAATAGACAAATGTCTTTCTCTTTTAAAGCCAGCAGTAAAGGATTCGTCCCTGTAAAGGAGAAAAAGACTTGGACTGAAGCTCAGAGATACTGCAGAGAGAAATACACAGATCTGGCCAGTGTGAGGAATGAGAGTGAGAATGATCAGATTAAGGGCATCATACTATCATCAGATTCAGCCTGGATCGGTCTGCACAGACTCTGGGTTTGGTCAGATAACAGCACCTCCACATTCACATACTGGAAACCTGATGAACCCAATATCGGAGCGAACAGACATGATATCTGCACCTCGATTGATACACACCAACAGAAAAGATGGATATATGATCAATGTACAACGCAGCATCCCTTTGTGTGTTATGACGGTAAGCAGACGCTCTCACACCGATCATCTGAACAAATCACCCATCACTGATCACATGTGTTCCCGACTGGGTCATGATAGTGGAGAGTTCACTTAAAACTTAATTTACTCAATAACCAAAACACCTCAAATTAAGATATTTTTAACGAAACCTGAGAGGCAGGGCTAAACGATTAATCGATATGATAAACGCAAAGGCTGCGATTACACTCTGATCACGTGACACAGGAGAGTAAAGGTAAGGTGTGTTCGACATCAGCTGCAGTTTTATTTTGATAAACATGACAAAATATAACATCACGACTACATGAACAGAGCTTTAACTGTTAGAAAACAGATTTTTGAGCATTAGTGGAACTGAAGGCGTGACAATAAACAAGAAACACGCGTGATCGCTGTCATGAATCAATCGTGAAACAGCTGTGTCGTCATCAGAGCTCTGACTCGGGCTGATCTCGAATCGCTCTCACGGTACTGTGATGCCACACGTCACAGTCACATGGAGTCGGACAAAATTTCATACCAGCATGCACTGCTTCGAGTCAGCCGCCGATCGGCCTGTGCGGCGCTGCATCAAGTCGAACAAGCCTATTAATTTGGCACGCTACACATGTGCCAATAAAAAAGCAGGAAAATCCAGCAACACTTATTATTTAAAAAATATAGATATTTTATCACATTAAAAGATATATTTTATATTGTAATAATACATACTATTGTCCTGTAAAAATAAAAAGCAACATTTAATAATCATGATAATATTTTATATATATTTTTATAACATAATAAAAGTATTAATAGAATTATTATTATTAAAGTAGCTGCCAAAAGTTTGGAAACAATTATTAATGATTTTAAAATAAATCTTATTTGATCAAAAATACAGTAAAAACAGCAACATTGTGAAATATTGTTTAAAAAAAAAAGTTTTCTATTTTAATATATTATAAAATGTAATTTATTCCTGTGATCAAAGCAGATTTTTTTGCATCATTACTCCAGTCTTCAGTGTCACATGATCCTTCATTTGATCAATCTGATTTCCTGCTCAAGAAACATTTCTGATTATTATCAGTGTTGAAAACATTTTTCTGGAAATGACGATACATTTTATTTTTCAGGATTCTTTGAAAATAGAAAGTTCAATGAAGAATTTATTGGCATTTATCAAATATATTAAACATAATAAATTTATCAAATAGAAATATTTTGTAACATTTCAAATGTCTTCACTCACTTTTCATCACTTTAATGTATGATGAATTAAAGTATGAATTTTTTAAAATAAAATTGTTAAGCAGCACTGATTCTACTCATATTTGGCGCTTTGAACCCTTTTAAGGGACATTTAGGCTTTAATCACATATAAACCCACACACATATCACATTTGGTAAATACCGAAGCTCAAACATGCATCACATGATGCAAAAGAACCAATGAGGTTTGTTCTAGTATGTGACACACAAGTGTTTCATTTACCAAAAGTGATGTGTGCTCTATTTGGGTCGATCACACTGAACCTGGATTAAACCGCTCGATTCAGATGGATTGGCCATCCTGGATTTTCATTGGAGGAACAGAAACATCTCAGGTTTCATTGAAATATCTTAATTTGCGTTTCAAAGATGAACGACATGGCCGTGAGCAAATGATGACAAAGTTTTCATTTTAGTGTGAACTATCACTTTAGCTAAAAAAGCTTCATGTTTGTGTTCCAGATGAACTGGTTCTGATCAGACAGAATCTGACGTGGACAGGAGCTCTGAACTACTGCAGAAACAATGACATGGACCTGGTGTCGGTGTTCTCGGGGGACGTCCAGCGTCGAGTGGAGGACGTGACCGCGAGCGCCTCCTCCCCTCAGGTGTGGCTGGGTCTCCGTCACTCCTGTGTGGTCGGCCTCTGGTTCTGGGTCAACGGTCAGACCCTGTGCTATGAGCAGTGGGCTGCGGGTCACGGCACCGGCGAGGAGGACTGCAGTACGACAGTGAGATCCGGAGCCATTCGGACCGGAGACCAGCGCTGGGTCAGCCTTCCTGAAACAAACACAAACAACTTCATCTGCATCAAGTGAGAGAGAGACTGACCAATGGAGATTCAGTCAGGCTTAAATTACCTTCATTTATAGTCTATATAACCTTCACTCTTCTGAGATGAATTCATGTGGTGATGGATACTAACATTTACTGTGTTTCCTACATTTTATTTTATTATATTTTTTTGCACTAAGCATTTACTTTTGAGGACTTGATATGTAGCCTAAAATATCTGATATTCCGACTGTCAAATATGTGCAAGTGGATGTGTTTTTCTGTTCAAACACCTTCATATCGATCGCATTAGTTAAGCTATGAGCGCGTTAGCCACCGCCATGTTAGTTTGCGCCGCTGTTCAGAGAATCGGATTTAAAACGCGCACATTCATGCGGCAAAGGGTTAATATAATTTATAGTGTGTTAGTTTTGCCCGAGCATCACTTGAGCACAGATGATACTTGTTCTGAATGAAATTTAAGTGTCTGATTACTTTCTGAAGCTGCAGTACTTCCTTTCTATGAACAATATCCTGCATCAACTACACATTAATATGGGGTTTATAATTATCTGAGTAACTGTCTACATGTAAACATGTGTTTCTGTGCTGGACTTTTGTGGGTTTGTGATTCATACTCATTTGTAAGAAAATAAAGCTTAGGAAGAAATTTAATTTGATGTCTTTTGTCTGTGAATCTGATGTGTTTTAATTTTCTCACATTGGGTCTCATTCATGAAACAAGAGCAGAACGGATTTTTTTGTAAAGTGGTTCTGGCGTAAATTTTCGGATTCATTAAAATGTTCGTATTTTCCAAATGTTAGTTGGTACGAAAGAAATCTACACCTGCTCCCAGCCACGCGTAAATAGTGCGTTTAACATCCGAACGTTTTGCTCATTAATAAGGCTGCATTTTAATTCACCTTAATAAGGTACATTACACAGCATTATGAAAAATTATCCTATATATAGTAATTACATACGTTTTTTCTTTTTCTTTTTATTGTGAGAGCCAGTAATAGCATCTGCAAACGGAGCACTTTAATCAAATAATTAAGTGATTTCAATAGGGCTGGGCAAACTAATGGCCCCTTATTTGTTATGGAAATTGTTTCCTATAAAATGTCCAAAATCCTTCGTTTGGTGTCATAATATGATGCCCATATATAGTTGTCAGTCGGATTTAATGGGCGGGATTTATGGTAATTGAGAATGAGCGTGTGCACGCGTGTCCCATTTACGACTGATGGGAATTCATTAACACACACATTTCACTATCACTTCTGACGTTTACGAAGTATTTGTGAATCAGGAGGACAGTTTTCGGGAAGGTCTCTTTACGCGCAAATCACTCGCATATTTACTCGTATATTTACCAATGTTTCATGAATGAGACCCTTTGAAAATATGATTTTTGTGGTTTTTTTACCCATGCAAAAATCACATGACAATTTTTGTAATACAGTTAAGCACATTAAGTCTCAATATTGTAATATTACGATAACTCTTATGCAAAAAGGTTGTCGAGTAGTCCACAATAATAAATATAAATTATGGTAGAATTTGTTGTATTTTACAGTGAAAATCAACAGGAACATTTTCATGAATATTCAGTTTTTATACTCGCACTAAAGAGAATCTTGAAAACAACTTCATTAATGGTATAAAACAGACTTAATTTTCACATCTTTTTTATTTTGAGTTTTAAACACAAACGTGTCCTTACACAACACAACTGTTCATTATCCAAATAAGTGTTTGAGAATCAAATGAAGGTTTCCCTCTAATAAAGGAAGTTCACAGCACATTTTTACGGTTTCCTGTGGCGTGTTTTGGCGCGTTCTCCCGCCGCATTACGTCAACATCATCAGTACAGCGTCCACGAGGCGCGTGTCTGGAAATGTGAGCGTGATCTAGAAATATCTGCTCTTCGTGAAATCAGAGGAACACGTCTCGTTGCCCACACTTCCTGAAGATCTCACTTTCAAATAAATCTGCCCACTAAAGTCTGATTCAAAACACACAGGGGAAATTAAAATGACTATATTAAACTTTGTTATAATTAAAATTCATATCTGTGCCATGAAACAAGCTAAATTTACACAATAAAGGTCATGAGCGTTCATCTCCGTCTGTGGCTGCACACACACACACACACACACACACACACACACACACACACACACACACACACACACACACACACACACACACACACACACACACACACACACACACACACACACACACACACACACACACACACACACACACACACCACACACACACCACACACACACACACACACCACACACACACCACACACACACACACACACACACACACATACACCACACACACACACACACACACACACACACACACACTTATTCAACTATCTAAATGGTGAGAAATCCCTAACAGAATTTTTTCTGAATTTTTAGAATTAAAAAACTATTTACTTCATTATTCTAGTTTCTGTTGGTTTTATATACATTTATATATTTTATAATTTCACAGTAAACATTCTGCATTTTTAAATAAAAAAGCTGAATTTAATTTAATTCATATCATGTTACTGTTGTTTTTATATACATTTATTTTTATAAATCCTATAGCACTAACCCTAACAGAAAACTTTCCAAACTTTTACACTGAAAAAAAGAGAAATATTTACTTTTTTATACAGTTTTTCCTGTTGTTTATTAAAAAATATTATAACCCTAACATCCTGTCAGGTTTCTACAATAAAAAAAAAATTATCTACAAAGATTCTTTTACATTTATATATATTTATAAATACTATAACCCTACAAGAAAACCTTCTCAATTAAAAAAAAAAAAACCTTATTTACTTTATTTTATATCGTTTTTTTGTACGTTTATATATTTAATAAACATTATAACCCTTACAATCATAGAAAACTTTGATAATTTTTAAAAAATAGTATCTTTATGCGGTTTTTACAAACAAAGGCATCTCCAAAAGAAGGTTTTGAGAGGTTTAGATCACTTCTGGGTGCAAATTTGTCCCCAAAATATGGTTAAGTAGGTACAAAAACACACACTCATGTGTCCCATTTCAAAGCCAGCGGTGACGCTCAGCGCTACACAAATAGATCTTTATAGCGGCTCAGTTATATTCATTAAATCACGCAGCGTCTCGCCTGACGGCCCCCGCGCACTTCTGATTGGTTCAGCATGTTGGGAAGTTTGTTTAAATGCTGTCAGTGTGTTTGAGGAGATCCATAGAGAAACTTCAGCTCACAATCTTCTGTTTCACTACATTCACGTGTTCAATCACAGGTAAGACTGAATCACCTGATTTACTCTGTTTTAACTGCAACTGAAGAAATTGTGTTAATTGTGTTCATTGTTCGTACAGTGACTTTAAGAATGAAGATCGCTTTGCTGGTTTTGTGTCTTCTGGTCTTCGGACATGCTCTGCCTGTAAGTGACATTTTAGTTTTTCTAAATTAAATGTGCTGTTTAAAGTCTAATATCAGAAATATTTCATCTTCAGTTCACAAACAAAAATTCTCAATATTGTAATGTGAAAAATACTTTTCATTGTTGTTATGCAAAAAAAACTATAAATTATGGTAAAATGTATTGTACTCTACACTAAAAATAGTACATAGTTTCTGAACATAAATATTAACTTTTTCCACTCACAGTAAAGAGAATTGAGGGTGAATCATCTTGAAAACAATGTCATTAAAAGTGATGAAACAAATATCTTGACAGATATTTCTGTGTGAGATTCAGCCCAATGGACTATTTGCACGCAGCGTTCTTTAGAACTTCCGCATTAATATAATCCAGCTGGAGAACTTCCGGTGAGAGTCATGTGCTGGTGTGTTGAGCATCAGCAGTGTCATACTTAGTTTATAATCAGAATATAGTCACTTAAATATTCAGGAATAGCATTAATGTAGTTATTCAAACGTAAGACGGCATAAAAAATAAATAAATAAAGACGTTCCTCAGTGTTCCTCCTCGACTAAATTCAATTCGACCATCAGTTTCCACACTTTTATGTGCAAAAAAAGCACTTTAGTTAGATGAATTGAATAAATGTGTGTTTTCACAAGTGTGCTGAAATCATTGACTGACAGCTGCTGTGATTATAAAGAGAGAGCGGCGCTCGCTTTCTGTCGTTCATTCACAAGAAAAGTTATTGTTTTTCAGGAGATTTTCTGAGTATTTCATACTTCACATTGACAAAATGTATTTTTAAACCTAGTTATTTTATAATGTTTAATATTTAGTCAAAAGCGAAGTGAAAAACGATTAGAGGAAATGGCTGATATATGCACAAATAAATGCTACTTTGCCGCCACCTGCTGGTTAAAGTGCTAATTATTGTCTTTTTTAAATAAGTATTTTCTATCTAATGTTGAATTTCCTACATTTTTAAACGTTCGGTTTTACAATAGGGACAATCTCAGAAGGATGAACAAGTAATGTTTGTGGTCATCACATTAAAATAACATTTGAAGTGCTGGAGAATAATGTTTGTGTGTTTAATTACAGACAGCGTTTATAAACGATCCCAATAACTTCGTCTTTATTGCAATCAATAAAACTGGTTTACTGGCAAATTAGGTAAATGTGATAACTGCATTAAAATATGAATACAACATTATAAAGTCAACCATTGATAGTTTTGTGTCGATGTACAGCGACTACAGAATGAACAGCTGACAGTTCACCGGAAACACTCGAGCTGACTTAACCACAACCAGGAAGTAACCGTGCATATAGTCCATTGCTTGATGTTGTATATATACGACACATACATATTCTACTGTTATATTATTAGAATTTGAGGGGAAAATCAGAAAATGTTGCTTAATAAACTATTTTTCCCATGATACATCTAATTAGATGCAGCGACGGAGAGTAGTGCGATCAGAGAGCTCAGAAGATGACGGGGTACGAAACACACACACACACAACTGTGTAATCTAAATGGATGGAAATGTATATATGCAATTCAAATATTATTAATTCAAATCATAAATGTATAATTTTTTTAGTGTAGATTTGAATCAAATTATCGCACAAATCTGAGTTTCTGATGGTTTTCAGAGCGATTCCGAGGGAAACAGCAATGAAAAGAAGAAAGCAGAGGATGAAGAAGATGGAGGAGATGAGGAAGAGGAAGGAGATGAGGAAGAGGAAGGAGATGGAGATGAGGAAGAGGATGGAGGAGATGAGGATGAAGAAGAGGATGGAGGAGATGAGGATGAAGAGGAAGGAGAAAACGGAGAGGGGGAAGAAGGAGTGAAAGATGAGGAAGAGGGAGAAGAGGAGGGAAACACAGAAAATGAGAAAAATAAAGAGGAGGAAGAGGGAGATGGAGTGAGCGAAGATGAAGTACAAAAGAAAGGAAAAAACGAGGAAGAGGATGGCAGTGAGGAAGGAGATAGTGATGAAAGTGACGGTGGTGAGAGTGAAGACGGGACCAATGGAGATGAAGAACCAGCGACAGGGAAGATTTCAGACGTCAGTCATTCATGTGATAATTTCATACAGGAATATTCTGGCTTATTTTCATCTGAACGACTGTCGTGTGTCGATTCAGCTGAAAATAACTGAAATATTACAATAACACTGACTTAGTGCTGCGACCTCAAAATCGAATCCCTCTCTCCCACAGGATATGACATCATGATGGGCGGAGCTCTCACAGGAAGACATCATGAACACAGTCACTGTGAAGAAGATCATGATCGCTGATCCTGGAGTCAAAGAAGAAAATTACTGCAATTTCATATTTAACTTGCATGTAAATATAGACTGTATGAAATACTTTATACTCACCTCATGAATCTGAAGGAAACGGATGAATCAGATCATTAACATGGAAATAACTAAAAGTGTAAATAAACTAACACTTTACATGCTATTTTAAAGGTCATTATTACCATGAATAAATTGAAATTGTAATTTAGTATTAATTTTCACTTTGTCATTCTGTTTTTTGTTGTTTTTTAGTAGGCCTAACGTATATACCGTTTTAATAGACCTTCAGGGAATATGCCATATTAATTTGAGGGGCATATTTACGATCTTTACAATGGCACACACTGTATAATGGTCTAATATCACATACAATTTTCAAAACTCACAACTTTCCCAAATGTTTTATTGAGATTTTGTATAATAAAATCTTAGCTGAACAAGTGTTGTTAAAATCAATTAACGGAAGTGAGCTTGTCCCTCAAACACTCGTTTTCATTCATGACAGATGTTAAACATGGCACTACACTACTATTTTAGCGGCTAATTCATAATTAAATGTTTTTTAAATCAAAATATCACAAATTTAATTCGCCATGGCATGAAGCAACGATGTCTCTTACCCATAGCTCTTACCTCAGAAACTCTCCTCTCTTCGCGCGCTCATCGCACTGGCGCGAAAGTGTTTGCGCATGCGTCTTGTGTGCTAGTTCAAACTTTTATTATTATTATTATTATTACTATTGATAAAATAAAACGTTTCACATTACTGTCCTGGTTTTGAGTTCGTTTTTAAATACGCTAAGATTACTTTACCAATTTATTTTACAGCTGAACTTTTTCAGAGTTGCAGTTTGGTCCATTAGTAACCAGCAAAGTGGTTGTTATTTATCCATATTCAGAGTGTATTCCTTCGAGGAAGTTAGCTATGTTTAAAAAATTTATAAAAATAGTATTTGAACCGCCTCCCCTCAAAAAAAAAAAAACAGTTACCCTGACTGAGGAATATATTAACGGCTATGATGACGTTTATTTACATTATAAAACTCATTTTCACAATTCATTGTCTTATTCAAAATGTCACTAATGTATAATTAAATTAGACATGCTTTTGACTAAATAAAAGTCAATAATCTAATTTGTCATGAAGCAAACTGGATTTACCCATGGATTTACCTCAAACTCTTTGCGCGCGCTGTGTTTGCGCATGCGTGACTGCTCTGGTTTTGTATTCATTATAAAATACGTCGAGACTGCTTTAAGAATTTATAATTAAACTATAACATATTTCAAAGTTGCAGTTTGGTCTGTATGCTTCGGTAAAAACCCTCAAACTGCCTGTTAGTTACCATAGTGGCACATATTTTAAGATGACGTCTGATGTGTTTGAAAAAATGAATAAAACTGGTATTTAAGAGAGGAAAAACATTTTTATTGAAATGCACTATACAGCACTGTCTAAATCCCTTCAGAATCTAATGTCTTATCAATACTGTACCAATAGGTGACATATGCTCAACACATCACTCCAGTTTAACATGAGATGCACCTGATCTACAGGTAAAATGCTGTTCATGCCATGTCGTAATTACTGTAATTTCGAGATGACAACATGTGACGCTCTATGTAAACAACTAAATTAATCTGCATGTCAGAGTTGCCACATTTTCACAACAAAACCCTCCCAATTGCTACTCAACTAGCCCAAAACTAGTACAATCGTGTTTTTAGGGTAAAATCCGCCTGTTCTGGTTTCCCCTGGTAAAATTCATATTCCAGGGGCTAAATATCATGTTACTTGGGGTCGCTTCAACGCGCGAACATGAAAACAACCCCCGGCAACAATGTTAGCCTAATTCCGCGGGAAACTGCAGACTTGGCAACTGTATAAGTCGAAGCTCTCAGAAAATTCCTAGTTTACTGCATTTTACAAGTTGGAATCGCATTATTACGGTAATTACGACATGTCGTGAAGGCACCTTTATGATGTCACAGCCTGAGGGGTCATGTGACATCATAGAGTTGATTGAAAGCAGATGCTGCTTTTTGATTGGACGACAGTATGACTGTCATAATTATGAGAGTCACTGCTCTCGATAATTACTGCTCACATTCATAAGAATCTCATTATCACTCAGTAATAAAAAAAATAATCTCTTCTCAATCATAACTGTTAATTAACAAATTAATTTACGAGGAGATATTCAGTGGTCGCTTAGAGATCACCGGAAGAGACGAAAAAGTAAATCACAGTTGTGTTGAGCAGATATGAAAATACACTCAGAACCAGAAGCGATATTTTAGAGACGCTTAACGTGAAAAACGAGTAACAGTTTAATGGACGACTGGGGAAGAAAACGCTTGAAGGATTAGTTCACTTTCAAATTAAAATTTCCTGATAATTTACTCACCTCCATGTCATCCAAGATGTCCATGTCCTTTCTTTCTGCAGTTGAAAAGAAATTAAGTTTTTTGATGCAAACATTCCAGGATTATTCTCCATATAGTGGACTTCAATGGAGCCCAAACGGTTGAAGGTCAAAATTACAGTTTCATTTTCAAAACGTTCTACACAATCCCAGACGAGAAATAAGAGTCTTATGTAGAGAAACCATTACTGCTAAGTGTATTACTGCCCTCCACAGGTCAAAGTTTGAACTAATTGTTATATACTTGCACTAGCATATTGTATATGACAATTTAGTTCAAACTTTGACCTGAGGGGGGCAGTAATACACTAAGCAGCTTCTACACTGCCGGAATTCAAATAGAGAAGAAGAAGAGAGCTAGTTCAAGATGAGCATTTGTGGTTAAAATGTATATAATTTTTTTTTTTTTTAGAAAATGATGGTTTCTCTAGTTAAGACTCTTCTTCCTCGTCTGGGATTGTTTAACGCCCTTTGAAGCTGCACTGAAACTTACATCCATTGAAGTCCACTATAAGGAGAAAAATCCTGGAATGTTTTTCTCAAAAACCTTCATTTCTTTTCGACTGAAGAAAGAAAGACATCTTGGATGACATGGAGGTGAGTAAATTTTTTTCAGGAAATTTTAATCTGAAAGTGAACTAATCCTTTAACGTAAAATGATTGTCTTGCCACTTGGATTAATGATGTCCACTTGTGTTTATGACGAAAAATATGAAGCGTTTTTCACGTTAAGCGTTTTAGAATATCCCACTTTTCCGGGTTGGCTGGATAAATAAATGCTGAAGTTGAATGTGGAGCTCTAGAGAGGGTTGTCGATGTTCCAGACGTCTCCGCTGAGCGCGTTGGCGGCGCCCTGCAGCGTCCAGGTGAAGAGCGCCAGCTGCCGGCGGAAACGGGCCTCGTCAAACTGCTGCGGGTCGGAGTTCAGGAGCGACAGATGATTGGCCAGCGCGCTCAGAGTGTGATCTCCACGACCGTGAAACACGTGACGGAACGGCGTCTCGACCACCGAAACATACTGCGACAGGAAGTAATATTCCACCTGTGAACAATAAACAGCCAGTGTTTGTTTTGATTGTTCTGTTATCATTTACTCACCCTCACGTTGATTCAAACCTGTAGGACGTTCTTTCTTCAGTGGATAAACAAAAGATATTTTGTGAAATGTACAGTAATCTGAGGCTGTCCAGCTCCAGAAATGGACCATATAGTTGTGCACCGAAATTGCGGCAATTAACCCTTATAGGGTCTTTTTAGACCCCAAACAATGTTTGCTAAAATTAAAAAAATGTTCTCTTCCAAATGACATGAAACTTTGTACAGTTGTTAACACTTTCTAGATCTACAAATAAAGTAAATAATTGGAGCGATATCTTGTTTTTATGTTAGTGTAGAAAAAAAAATAAAAAATCACACTCAGAATCTGAGACTCCAGGCAGCAAAATGTAATTTTGTTACAAAATAATTGTTTTTTAAAAAACAAATATAATTTTACTTTGTTTATTAATGTTTTTACTTCATATTTGTGCAGGCTTTGGAGGATTTATCATATTTTTTTAAATGTATATAAATAAATAAATATTTTGTTGAGTAGGTTTTTTTGTGTAAAATTCACTTTTTGTGTAAAATTCACTTTATAAAAGACCCACATTTCTAACTTTCATTCATGGGGATCACATGGATAATTTGACATGGTTTAGTGTGAGATTTGTGTCCATCTTTTGGAAAATGCAGTTTTAAAAGTAAAACAATTAAAAGTAACGTAAAACAATTATCACTTTTACCAGTAAATGGCTACAGAGCTCCACTATTTGCTATGTGCTATTTTACTATCACAATTATGACAATAAAAATTACTTTTTGTCAAAGTTTAGCATTTTTTTGTACTAAAAAAAGTTTTTCAAAAATGTTGATTTTGAGGATGAATTTTGTCCATTTTCTAAGTGGGGTCTCATTATAATGTAACTATTGAAAAAAATGATTTATTTTTATTATAAAAATACTAAACTTTGATAAATACTTTGAAAAATACTTTTATTGTCATAATTGTGATTTCATAATATTTAGATATGAATCCAACAGAAAAAACTTGTGAAAAGACATCTTTCAGTCAGTCAAATAGCAAATAGTGGAGCACTGCAGCATCTACTGTTAAAAATGAATTTTTTTTTACTTTTAAAAGTGCATTTTCCAAAAGATGGTCAAAAATCTCACACTAAACCATGTCAGATTATCCATGAATGAAAGTTAGAAATGTGGGTCTTTTATGAAGTGAATTTTACATAAAAATCTTTTTTTGTATAAAAACTTACTCAACAAAATATTTTTTAATGTTCAATGTCGAGTAAATACATTGATAAACAGAGTAAAATTACATTTGTTTAAAAGCAAAAACAATTATTCTGTTACAAAATTACATTTTGTTGCCTGGAGACCCCAAAGACCCTGAGTGTACTTCCCAAACGAAGACCGCACAAGAGTTAAAAATATTCAGTAGAATCAGAAAAAAAAAAAAAAAAAATTGGTTTTGGACAAAATGGTTTTAGAGAACCAAAATCATTGACAGAAACATTTAATGATGCATTCAAGTTATTGTGGGAAGTCATATTTACGAGTTGGAAAGTCAGAATTACGACTTCAGGTGTGTTCAAATCAAGATGGACTCTGGACATGCTATAAAGTGCCTTTGAGTTTGGAATGACATGAAGGTGAGTATATTATTCTTTTTCATTGAATTTTATAGTGAATTATTCCGGTAGCTGTGTTCACCCTCATAATGCGTGTGTTGTAGAGTCTGGCCAGTCTTTCGTCCTGAATGTCGCTGTTCTTGATGGCCTCTTGCAGGTTTTTCGCCGCTCTGCTGTAATCGCCTCGTGCGCTGAAAACCCACTGCGGAGACAAACCGCGCGACTGACAGAGAGGAAGACAGAGATGGGCAAATCAGCTGAAAAACTGGAGTTTCCTTGGTGTAAATGTAGATTTACAGGAACAAATTTGCTGAAACTTGTCAATGTTTCCTGAAGCATTTGGGTTATGTACGTCATATAGGAACAATACAAGTCTATGATATGTGCTCACTGTAAACATTTTTGTCATTTTTGCAGAAAAATACTGTAAAAATGCTACAGTGTTACCAATGTTAATTGGTGAAAAGTAAGTTACCTAACCATACAGGATGAAAACTATGTAATTTTACTGTAAAATACTTTCAAATTTATGTTTCTTTTTTTTGCAAGTAAAAACTATGAATTACCATGTAATTTATGGTAAAAAATTGTAAAAGGACATTCTGAGAAGTCCCTGTGGGACACATCAGACATGATTATATTTTTTTAACAAATAATTTTGTTTCTTCTCAATTTTATCTATGAAAGCTCGTTTCCGTCACTTAATTAAAAACGTAATTGCAACTTTTATCTTGCAATTCTGACTTTATTTTTAAAATTCTGAGTTTATATCTCATAATTCTGAGACAAAAAAAGTCTATGAACTTGCAATTCTGAGTTTATAACTTTTGGTCTCTGAATTGCGATAAAGTCAGAATTGCGAGTTTGTAGACTTTTTTGTCTCAGAATTAAGAAATATAAACTTGGAATTGAAAAGAAAGTCAGATTCGCATGTTTATAGACTATTTTTCTTTAAAAAAAGAAATAAAAGTTAAAAAAGAAAGTCAGAATTGCGAGTTTGTAGGCTTTCTTCAGAAATAAGAAATATAAACTCGGAATAAAAAAGAAAGTCAGAATTGCGAGATAAAAAGACAATAACCTTTTTTATTTTTGTACTGTGGCGGAAAGAAGCTTCTGTAGTTATCAGTAATGTACATTAGTGTGTTTTGGGTTATATTTTGTAATTTAGTGAATGTTATTATAGCATTATAATATATATATATATATAGCATTATTTTAGTGTTGTGTTACTCTTATGGTGTTTTGTGTTTTCATCTATAGATGAGTATTGGCCGCTTACGATGCTTTCTATTGTGGCGGTTGTCAGGTGTGTACCTGTAGCTGCGCGGCGTGCAGGTTGAGAGTGGAGCTGAGCTGCAGTGCCGTGCTGCTGTAGCAGGTGACGTCCAGCGGCAGAATGTGCTCATGGGAGAGTTTCAGCACCATCAGACCCACCAGCTCAGTGACGGCACGACCCACCGACCCCAGACGCCCCTGCAGCAGCTCCTGCAGCCGGTCCACGCTGTCCAGCTGAGTGTTGACGAACGGGTACGAGCGAGCGTCCTGAACACACACATCACTGCTGTTCATAAAACATGCAGGTTACGAGAAATACTGCTCACATGCAAGATTTTAATGAAGTCTCTTCTGCTCACCAAAGCTGCATTTATATACAGTCTTTCAGACAAATAGTTTAATATGTGGTTGCTAAGGTATTCTGGGTGGTTGCTAGGGTACTCGGATGGCTGCTAGGGTGTTGCTATGCAGTTGTTAGGGTAAAAATATCGAACTTTCGAACAGTAGTTTGATTTGATTTCTGTGTTTTAGTCATTTGTTTCATGTGAATCATAAAAATACGCAGTGGAGTTCTTCATTTTACTTCGTTGAAATGCAGCTGCATGGCAGGAACTCCTCCGAACGTGGTGAAACTGTAGGCGCCGCTGTTCAGATACAACGGCTTCACTCTGCAGCACAAACACACACAGAATCAGAGCGAACATCTGGAGAACAGACTCATTAAGAAGACCAACGGTTTCCTCACATGTTCCTCCAGCTGCCCTGACGCTGCACCAGAGACAGAATCGACTGGCCCGTGTGTTTGGGATGCTCAACCTGCAACACAAAGTCTTCTCAAAACACTGTTCACGACTGTTTTCAGGTATGCCATAAACACTGTGAGAAGAAAGCGTAAGACACACAAACTTGTTTGATGGCTCCTTCGACGAGATCCGTGAGCAGAGGACTGGAGTAGACGGAGAGGTTATCATCACCTACACACGGGTTTAGATTATTCTGCTGTAGAAACACTCTCCCACGTGAGTGTGTGTGTGTGAGTGTGTGAGTGTGTGTGTGTGTGAGTGTGTGTGTGTGTGTGTGTGTGTGTGAGTGAGTGTGAGTGTGTGTGTGTGTGTGTGTGTTTTACCCAGGATGGCCTGATCCAGACTGAAATATGCCACAGCTTTCAGGTGCAGCATCGTCAGATAACCCTGAAAATACAGAGTCAAACACACATTCACAAGAGTCAACATGAGCCTCTATCTATCTATCTATCCATCTATCCATCTATCCGTCTATCCGTCTATCTATCTATCTATCTATCTATCTATCTATCTATCTATCTATCTATCTATCTATCTATCTATCCATCCATCTATCCATCTATCCGTCTATCTATCCATCTATCCGTCTATCTATCTATCTATCTATCTATCCATCCATCTATCCATCTATCCGTCTATCTATCCATCTATCCGTCTATCTATCCATCTATCCGTCTATCTATCTATCTATCTATCTATCCATCCATCTATCCATCTATCCGTCTATCTATCCATCTATCCGTCTATCTATCTATCTATCTATCTATCTATCCATCCATCTATCCATCTATCCGTCTATCTATCCATCTATCCGTCTATCTATCTATCTATCTATCTATCTATCTATCTATCTATCTATCTATCTATCTATCTATCCGTCTATCCATCTATCTATCTATCTATCTATCTATCTATCTATCTATCTATCTATCTATCTATCTATCTATCTATCTATCTATCCGTCTATCTATCCATCTATCCATTTGTCCGTCTATCTATCTATCTATCTATCTATCTATCTATCTATCTATCTATCCATCCATCTATCTATCCGTCTATCCATCTATCTATCTATCTATCTATCTATCTATCTATCTATCTATCTATCTATTTATCTATCTATCCGTCTATCCATCTATCTATCTATCTATCTATCTATCTATCTATCTATATATCTATCTATTTATCTATCTATCCGTCTATCCATCTATCTATCTATCTATCTATCTATCTATCTATCTATCTATCTATCTATCTATCTATCTATCTATCCGTCTATCTATCTATCTATCTATCTATCTATCTATCTATCTATCTATCTATCTATCTATCTATCTATCTATCTATCCATCTATCCATTTGTCCGTCTATCTATCTATCTATCTATCTATCTATCTATCTATCTATCTATCTATCTATCTATCTATCTATCTATCCGTCTATCTATCTATCCGTCTATCTATCTATCTATCTATCTATCTATCTATCTATCTATCTATCTATCTATCTATCTATCTATCTATCTATCCATCCATCCATCCATCCATCCATCCATGTGTTTGTTGTATTCGGTGTAAATGTTTGTGTGCAGTTCTGACCTCCAGCCACTCGGTGGCACCAACATTCCCAAAGTCTCCTCCATCCCAGCTGACGAAAAGCAAACTGCGTCTGGGGTAAAAGCCTGAAGACCATCAGACAGGTCAGTGTGTGTGTGTGTGTGTGTGTGTGTGTGTGTGTGTGTGTGTGTGTGTGTGTGTGTGTGTGTGAGGGTCAGATGCGAGGGTCAAATTTCTGACATTTTAGAGACACACCAATAATGGAAATGACTCAAAAGTTTATCATCAATATGACTGATTTATTTTTTTTGATAAATATCAATATCAGCCACAATTTTGATTCAATTATAGAAATTTGCCTGAACTCTGTATCAAAAGATCAAGTAAAAACTGACTCCTCGTGATCCGAGTCCTTTAATCTGTCAATTATAAAGTGTGTTTACCGTTTTCCACCATGTTGCTGAAGGTTCTTGCTAGCTCCATCAGGAGGGCCGTTCCGACTCCAGACTTCACGGCTCCGGGGCCCCAAGAATCCCTCTGGGCCCCGACAATTATATAGTGATCTGACAGAGAGAGGCAGGGATGACATTGTAACACACTCATCTGCTGATCCGCGGCTCACAAACACTCAACATGACGTACCGGGTTCGATTTTGCCCTCTATGGAGGCAAAGATGTTGTTGAGCAGCACCGGCTTCATGGTGTTATAGACGGCCATCTTCACCCTGCGCTCAGACGGCCCCGTGAAGCTCGGCCCCAAAACACACTGAACGTACGGCAACCGGCCCTGCCAACCCCGCGGGCAGTCGGGGCCGGACAACTGACTGACACACACACACACACACACACACACAAATACATCTCACTGTCACATACTGCGAATAAACATGAGTGAGGAAAGGGGCGGGACTGACCTCAGCAGCTTGGAAGCAACGTTGGCACTGATTGGCTGAGCAGGAATGATTGGCAGGCCGGAGGATTGGGTGGATGGGAACTGGGTGTGGTTAAAAGAGGGAAATCCAGGTGTGAACGGGTCGCCGGAGCCCAGATGCACCTGACAGGAAACAGAGCAGATGACATCACTAACTCTAAATGGTCCGGGAAACGTCTGATGTGACAAACTGCACACATAAACTCCACATGAAGCGAAAACATGATTATTTTTCTTATGAAAAAATTGCAAAGTTTAATTTATATGATTTTAACATTTTGAAATGTATTTATTTAACATTTATTGTGTTTATTATTAACATTTATGCAAATTTAACATTTCACCATTAGGGAAAAAGTGGCAAATAAAAAAGTTTGAAGCTCTTTTAATCTCTACTTTAAAACTAGAATGAATATTTTAATAGACAGTAGTATAAAAAAATATAAAAAACTGCACATATAAATACAGCATGACGTGAAGTATAATTTTTAAATATTCATATGAAAAAGTGCAGATTAAACTTCTTTTATAAATGTATTTATGAGGAGTAAATACAGTTTTTAATAATACATAATTAGGGACAATTACAGAGAAATTCTGGCAAATTTCAGCTTAAAAATCAGGAAAAAGTAACTAAATTTAAATCTTTTTTTTTTCATTTCTTTTCCATTAAAATAGATATCAGTATAAAAAATTAAATAAAACAAAAAAGACAAACAAAAAATCACATGACATGAAATATGAAGTTTAAACATTCTTCTGAAAAAGTGCTAGTAAAATATAACTTTAAAATGTTTCTATGAATTTAGTAAAGGGGTAAAAATAGTAAGAAAGGAATCAAAGTCAAGGGCAAAACTGAGTAATTCTGACAAATTTATCATTTAATTATTTAATTTAATTAATATTTAACTATAATTATTTAAAATGTTTGTTTACTTAAAATAGACAGCTGTATAACCAATGATTAAAAAATGCAAACTGCACATAAACACCACATAAAGTGAAATATATATTTTTTAATATTCATATGAAAAAGTGCAGATTACACTTCTTTTATAAATTTATTAATGAGGAGTAAATACAGTTTTTAATAAGAAATAATCAGAGACAATGACAGAGAAATTCTGGCAAATTTCAACACGTAAAAATTAGGAAAAAAAGTAATAAAAAAAAGTTTAAATCTATAATTTAAAACTAGAATTAAAATTGATATTGGTATAAAAAATTAAAATAAAAAACTGCAAACAAAAACCACATGAAATGAATTATGATTTGTGCTAGTAAAATGTAACTTTAAAATATATTTACAAATTTAGTAAAGGGGTAAAAATATTAAGAAAAGAGAAAGTCAAAACTGAGAAATTTAATCAATTATTTAATGAACTAGAATTATTTTTAATTTTATTACTTAAAATAGACAGCAGTATAAACAATGATTAAAAAAAACACAAACTGTACATAATTACCACGTAAAGTGAAATATGAATTTTAAACACATCAAAAAGTGATAGAAAAATTTAACTTCAAAATATTTTTATAAAATTAGTAAAAAACAATATTAAGAAAAGTCATCTGAAAAATCAGGCCAAATGAAGTATAATAACTAGAATGACTTTGAATCATTTTAAAAATGACGTTTTTACATACGTGTTCTGAGATGACGGCGTTGCTATGGAGACCGAGTCGCCGTGGATCCTGGGGTACGTCGGCGGGGTCGGGGTAGATGAGGACGCCCACATGCCCCGCCTCCTGCGCGTGCCACACCTTCTCTGCGAAGCTCACGGCCCCGCCCACCCGCGCCACGGCGATGGAGCCGTTGAGGGACACGCCCATCGCGCGCAGCTGCTTGAAGTCCTCGCGGCGGCCGTAGTTCACGTACACCACGCCTCCCTGCAACAACAACACACATGGAGGAACACACGCTCGGCTGCGCGGGTTTATGAACGGCTGCGGTCGTCGTGGTTACCGTGGCTGTTCCCGTGGCGCTGTAGGCGCAGTATCCCTCGCTGTCTAACATGATCTCTTCAAGCTCCGCCCCCTCAGAATCGACCAACCAGAGAGTGTTCCGCTGCGTCCTACAAGAGCAGAACAGTGCGTCAGAGAGAGAGTGGGCGGAGCTAAAGAGCTCCTTTGGTGTGATTTGCTGGCAGATACTCTCTGATTGGTGGGACTTTCTGAACAGCATTGTGGGTAATGTAGTTGATAGGTTGAGAATGTTGCGCTGACCTGGAGGGAAACTGCAGCGTGGCGTAGTGCGAGTCGGTCCAGGTGTGATCCATGCGGAGGTTCTGCAGGTTCTGCAGGATTTCTCTGGCCACGGCGTTCCCTTCTGAAGATCCCGGAGGATGAGACACCCGGCTCACGCGCCTGAACCAAACCCCCACAAAACACCATCACGGGTCAGAGGTCAACTTCACATTCACGTGTTCACGGGTGTCTGATGCTGGTTAGTGGTCACATGACATGTAGCCAAACTCATTTTTGAACATTTTTGATAGCCATTTAATAATTGATTTTTAGAGTTTTATTTTAAAATTTTGATAATTTTTAGTTTTATTTTAAAATATTTATTTGTTTTAATTGCACATTTTTATTAATTTTATTAGTTTTATTTTTAATTTGTTTTTCACTTCATTTTAATTTGACATTGTTTTGATTAATTAACGTGTTTTATTTTATCGTTTTATTTTTAAATCCTTTACTTTAATTTTACATTTCATGATTTAATTGAAATGTTGTATTTTCAGTGTTTTATTTTAAAACCATTTATTTGTCTTAATTGGATATTTTACAAATTACACTTTTTAGCAATGTTTTATTTTGATTTGTTTTGACATTTATTTATTTGACATTTTTAGTAAGCTTATAATTTTTGTTTTATTTTAAAATTATTTATTTTAATTTTCTATTTTTATGATTTAATTTTAGTAAGTGTTTATTTTTGATAGTTTTATTTTAAAATAATTTATTTATATTAAGTTCCCATTTTTATCATTTACTTTTAGTAAATGTTTATTTTTTATGATTTTATGATTTACATGTTTTTAACATTAATTTATTTGACATTTTTATGACTGAATTCTTTATTAGTAAGCATATTATTTTTAGTGTTTTATTTTAAAATTATTTATTTATTTTAATTTGCCATTTTATGACTGAATTCATTATTACTAAATGTTTTATTTTAAAATTATTTATTTAAATTTTTCATTTGCATGATTTAATTTTAGTGTTTCATTGTGATATTTCCTATTTTAAAATCCATATTTTAGTTTGACATTTTTACGACTGAATTAATTATTACTAAGTGTTTTATTTTAAAATCATTTATTTATTTTAATTGTACATTTTATAATTTCATTAATTTTATTAGTTTTATTTTTAATTCGTTTTTCACTTCATTTTAATTTGACATTATGTTTTGATTAATTTAGAAAGTGTTTTATTTTATCGTTTTATTTTTAAATCCTTTATTTATTTTAATTTTACATTTTATGATTTAATTGTAATGTTGTATTTTCAGTGTTTTATTTTTAAACCATTTATTTGTCTTAATTGGATATTTTATAATTTAATTCAATTTTAGCAATGTTTTATTTTGATTTGTTTTGACATTTATTTTATTTGACATTTTTTTAGTAAGATTATAATTTTTGTTTTATTTTAAAATTATTTACTTATTTTAATTTTCTATTTTTATGATTTAATTTTATTAAGTGTATATTTTTGATAGTTTTCTTTTTAAATAATTTATTTATATTAAGTTCCCATTTCTATCATTTACTTTTAGTAAATGTTTATTTTATTTTATTTTAGGATTTACTTGTTTTTACATTAATTTATTTTTATTTGACATTTTTATGACTGAATTCATTATTAGTAAATGTTTTATTTTAAAATAATTTATTTTAATTTTTAATTTGCATGATTTAATTTTAGTGCTTCACTGTGATATTTCCTGTTTTGAATTTTTTACAATTTTAATTCGACATTTTTACGACTGAATTCATTTTTAGTGTTTTATTTTAAAATCATTTATTTATTTTATTTTGCCATTAGTATGATGTAATTTTAATGTTTCATTGTGACAGCTCCTATTTCATAATTATTTATTAGAATTTTAATAATTTAATAAATTTCTAGTAGGTGTTTCAGTTTGAAATCATGGACTGTAAGGTGTGTTGACCTGAGTGTGCTCTCGATCCGCTCCTCCCTCAGGTACTTCTTCAGCATGGCTCTGAGTTCGGCCATGTACAGCACCCCTCCCTCGGGCGAGTGGGCCGCTTCCGCCGCGTCGTTCAGAGGAATCAGGTCCCCCTCGTCCCCGCACAGATGGCACATCCCACGGAACGCCACGTATCCCAGCAGGAACGCTGCAGAGGAGAGCGGACTCTGAGGATACTGTACTGATAGGAGTACCAGTGTGTGTGTGTGTGTGTGTGTGTGTGTGAAGACCTGTGCTGAATATCAGCAGGCCGGTCAGCGTGAGGTACACGGCTGCTTTCCTGCGGTCCATCTGCTGCTGCAGCATCATGGCCGTGATGTCACTGTTCAGCGTGGCCTCTGACCCCTCCTCCAGCGAGACCAGCTTCATTTCAACGTGAGGGACTCGCCGCCTGACTCCGCCCCCTTCCTCCACGCCCTCATCAGCTTGAGCTCCGCCCCCTGCTGCCTGCTCACACAGAACATTTAACACAAAAAATGAACAATAAACGGTAATAAACGTCCAGTAAATGTCCGATGGTTTCTCTGGATTAGACTCTTATTCCTCTTTGAAGCTGCATTGGACCTTCAAATGTGGAATGTTTTCCTCAAAAACCTTCATTTATTTTGACATTTAGACATGAACATCTTGGATGACATGGAGGAGAGTGAATTATTTTAATTCAGAAGTGAACTAATCCTTTAAGAGACTGGATCATTATTGCAGTGATTATTATGTGTCTAGCATGTTTTATGTTTGGCAACGGTACTTTGAACCCTAAAAGATGGAGTGTGTAGCTTTTCATTTCCTAAACAACCATGTAGGAAGACACATCATGGCCATATTCCAGGATGACGATGTGAAGATTCATCAGGCTTGTGAAGGAGCATGACGAATCAGAGCTTAAATTGGGTTGTGCTGGAGGACACTTTACAGAGTGCTCACCTCTTACACTGTCAATACAAGATCTTCAGCAAAAACTGATGGAAATAAAGATTTTAGTGTCACAGACGACCAACAGCATATCAAGATTTGGCTTATATATAGTTATATTAAAAAAAATTGACAAGAAAATGCCAAAATTAAAATGGAAAAAGTAAAAATAAACACTATTTAATAATATTAATATAATTATAATAGTTTCTCAATGATACTAAAGTTTGAACCAATGGCAAAACATTTCTGATTGTGATTTATAAAGAGCAAAATAACAGAATCTGCCAGAAACACGAACACGAGGAAGAACAGAAGAATGAATGAATAAAGCTCTTACCGCAGCGATCAATCCTGTGACCGAATCCATCATCCTACAACACCTGAAAGTCACACACCAGCCGTATCAGTTCATTCTCATTGCGGCAAAACTTAATTATTTCATACTTATTTTCTAGATCTCACGCCTGCGTCACAAATCAAACACATTCAGCTGATTATCCGAGTCATGTTGGAAATTCCTGGCATGTTTTTTACTGGGTCAATGAAGTCAACAGATCTGATGCAACGCCGGCCACGTTTGAGCTCATTTCCCATCAATCCCAGCGGTGATGATGACATTAGTCTCGCTCGTCTTCCTCTCTGTCTATCTCTACTGTCCAGCGACAGATAAACCAGAGACACGCCTGCCAACACCAGAGACGAGCAACAGACACGGGAAATGACCAAACACACACACACACACACACACATCCTTGTTTATACTACTATATATCCTAATTATTGTGAATATGTAATTGATTATTTCCAGGAGCTCATTGCTTCTTCTTCAGTTAAACTGCTAAGAGTGATTGTAAATTAATTGCCTAAATTATAATAATTACACAATAATAAATAATTTAATCAGAAGGGTCACATTGACCTGTTAAGATTTTGTTCACATCTACCTCGTAAATATACTTTTTGCTATTTTATTAAAGTTTTCACAGGTAAATCAATTACAATTTTATCAATATTTCAAGTGTAATTTATGAGATTTGTTGTATTTTGAATCCGATCTTTCTTTGTAAAAGTCATAAAGTTTATCAAACTGATTTCAAAGTGAAGGATTCATTAGTTTGAATAAACATTGAATCAAACACTATAATAACATCTGAGCTGATCATTCAATATACTTTATTTCTGACAAAACATCTCATGATGCACGGTTTCAGTAGTGACAGTAATGTGTTGGTAGTGACACGTCACATGACACAATTTAACTCACACACTAAAACACTAATGATTTGGATAACAGTACTAAAATTTAGTTTATTTTCCCCAAATAAATGATTGTGTTCATGTGGTGAAGTTTCGGTAGAGACAATTTTCGACACTTTTGAGCCGCTCAAAGATGATAAAGGTTATCTAGCACAGATCTGAACAGTTGAACACAGAAAAAAACTAAATTTTATGGAATAACTTCCAAAAAAAGTTTGCTTATTTGCAGAAAAAAGTGTTTGTTAGTGACACTCCTTAAAGCTCCACACAGATTCTCAGACTTCTGAAATATTAACTTAAAATCTCAGTTGGGAATCTCTGGATCAGTCGGAGTTTGATCTACAGCAGCCCTTCAGATGGAGATCATGTGACCAGAACAGACACAAATACACCGATCTCTAACCACAAACCAGTGCGGTTACCGGTGTCAAACCACCAACACTGACTAAACCCACCAGAAGCTTCTTCAGAGGGTCCTGGTCTCGCTTTGAAGCTTTATTTACTCACCTGCTGCACATATTGATTTCTATAGCAAACACACACACACAGAGCCAAGGACACACACATCTACTAGAGACAGAATTGTGTGTGTTTGATAAGAGCCGTTAAAATGAACAATATTCAACATTACCAGATCATCACGCACATAAATCTCACAATATTAAACACAAACACAGAGAAAGTGACGCGACGTGAGAAGATATCGGACCTCCAGAAACACAAACCAACACGTGAAAACGTCACGACAGCTGAACTCGCACGAACTCAAGCGTTATGACATGATCAATCAACAATGACCGCCAATCAATCACATGAAGAGTGAAATAATGCTCTTCTGAACATGTAATGTGTGACATACCTTCTGTCCTGCTGCTGCCTGTCTGATCAGTGACCGTACGTAAGCTCCGCCCTCTGTAAGGAGCTCCGCCCTAACATGCTTTGCTACCCTGTGATTGGTTAGCGGTGACACACTTCAAACTGAACTGACATGCAAGACATTCGAATCTATAAATCAAAAATAATTTATTGAACAAGAGTTTTATGTTACAATATTTACTGTGATTTTGTAACAAACATAATTCAGTGAACACACGAACGGCATCAGAACATTAAACATGTGAAACACAGAGCAGCATTTGAGTCATGTCGTGCGTATCAGTGTGTGTTTAGCGTGTGTGTATGCGTTGGCATTGTAACTGCAGTGCAGGTGTGAATTTGCAGATGAATTCTGTTTGTCCTCGATGAACCTTCCTCAGCTGAGGTTTCCCTGAAACACACACACACACTTCGTTTAGCATTTCTGTGTGTTATTCTCCAGACAGGTTTTGTATGTAGTTTAGGGCTGCATTAATAATCAAAAATATAGCTGCGGGCAGCAATTATCAGGGTTCAAGCGCTTTGAGACCTTTAAGCACATGCGTAAAAAGGTATTATGTTTCATTTAGCAGGCCTGTAACACACATATTGCGTATTTGTGAAACACCACGTGATTAAAGAGGCGTAAAGCTAGTGACCGATTTCTTATAAACAATGAGTCAAAAAGGCCCATCAAGATTCGTTCCAACCAGCCTCCGTTAACTTTGTCTAATAGGTGCTCAAAATTCATTGGCCGATCACGGCCACTAGGCATGTGACGGAATCAAATTTTCATGTCTCGATTAATTGCTGAAGTTTTTATCATGGTATTGAAAAAAGTTGCAAAAAAGGTGTTTAAGAACTGTTTTTGTAATAACTAAAAAACTCCTAATGTTTAAATACAATAATACAATACACAAAATATATATAAAGTAAAGTTTTCAAACAGATTAAAGTGCAAAAGAATTATAAAGAACAACAGGAAACACTTTACAATAAGATCTCATTATTTAATGCATTAACTCAGATTGAGCAACAGCTACATTTGTTACAGAAAGTGTTATTTTTTGTTAAAGTAAGTTCAGAAACACAACTGATCATTTCAAGTCCATTAAATAAGTTCTTTTGATTTTAGTAATGTTATTAATCAGTAACTAAGAATAATTAATGCTTTATAAGTATTTTTCATTGTCAGTTTAATGAATTAACATGTTAACTAATGAAGCCGTTTGTCTCAAAGTTTTACTGAACAATAACAAATAATCACAATCATTAGGGCGTGTTGCAGTCCAGATTAAAATATAAAATGTTTAAGTTTGAAAATAAATAGCCTATTAAGTCTTTAAGTATTGAGTATTTGGTGCTGAGAAAAACAACATTGAGAACATTGAAGCATTTTAAAAACTTCACTAGCAATTGCTTTGTTTCCGGGGTAACCGCTGCATTTCTGCTGTTCCATCAGCGCCCTCTGCTGTCAGAGAGTGAACGTGCACTTTCATTCAGCGCGTTTGTGCACACTGGGCTTGTTTACATCTGAGCGCAGAATACAGCGATGTTGTGCATTTTATACGGTTGATGGGGAAAGTATTCTTAATGCATTATAAATATTTTAATAATTGTTAATAAATTATTATTTATGGTATTTTGAAATTCCCACGACAACAATATCGTGCATATTCATTATCACGATATATCACATTACCGAATATTGGCACAAGTCTAGCAGCCATGTTCCTCACAGACAAGCATGGCTCATTGGACCAAAACACTTCATGCCAAATTTCAAGTCAATCGGAGTTATAGCTGTTTTTATGTTTTTTTATGTTATAGCGCCACCAAGTGTCTAATCGCCACAATTTTGTTACTGTGATCAAAGATTGAGTCCATACACAAGTGTACCAAGTTTGGTGAAAATATCTCATTCTGTTCATTTTATAGCCATGTAGTTACGGCCATTTTAGTAAAATTGGCTCCGCCCACTCCGAACATTTTGCCGCCCCTTAGTGACCGTGAATCGAAATTTCAACTGTTTTTGATAGCTTCTGATATTCAGACTGCAGAGAATATTTCTGCACTGGTTTGGTTCAGATCAGGCAAAAAACCTAGAAGTTCGCAAAAGTAAGTTTTGGACAAAATTCAAAATGGCGGATTTTTTTTTACAGGCACAAATGAAATCAGAGATATACGTTTTGTTCGTCTTGAGCCAAGGATTCCAACGATTAAAGCGGTTTAGGAGTTATGAGACATTTCACATTTGTGGGCGCTGTAGTGCCACCTATTGGCCAATCGGGGTCATTCCTTGTCAGTCTCTCCCCAAATTGAGATCTACCATCTGGCCAAGTTTCAAGTTTCACTTTCATTACGTGCTTGAACCCCTAATAAAGCTGAATTTGTGAAGCAGCTCAGTGCTGATTTAGCGCACGTGTTCACCTGTTCTCTGAGCTCGTATGCGGCAGGTGAGGTGAATCTGTCGACACACGGCGGCGCTGGAGCACACACAGTTCAGATACTGAACTAAAGAGTCGTCAGGGTCCTCGTCACACATCTGCAAACACAAACAGAGTGATCACATGATCACAGGAAAGTGCTCATGTAAGTGTGTGCAGAGTTGAAACGCTCACCATGTTGTATCCGCGTGTGTACACCTTCACGTGACCTTTGACCCTGATGTGCCTCTGAAGCCCCTCCCACTGACCTGCATTCAACATCAGCAGATCGCAGACTGTGTCAGACGAGAACCAGACGTGAGCTTCACCAGAACCGTCCTCCACCACCACCCTACACACACACACACACACACACAAATCAATGACTGAACTTTTACAAGTTTCCATCATCTACACACACACACACACACTTTCACTCACTTCGCCTCAGCCTGAAACACTGCGCTGGTCGAGTCACATGGTGGGTGAGTTCGGCCACAGGACGTCTATAGGGACAAAAAGGTCACAGGGTCAAAAATACTTCTGAAACAAAAGGACAGGAAGGAATTCTGGGTAATCAGCCTACATGTGACACGAACGACGACATCACTACCTGTCTGAAGATGCTTCCGCAGAGAGAACACGTCCACTGCAGCCGCAGAGACAGCACACGCACCACGTGACCTTTGACCTGACCCACCACACCCCGCTGCATCCTGGCCGACGCCCACTCGCCCAAGAGCATCATGGGAGGAGGAGACTGAGACGCACCTGACCTGCGGAACGAGGAATTACACTGAATCAACACATTTTCTCTCAGCTTTGAGTCTGTTTGTAAATTTGTGAGAGAAATCAAAGACATAAAGTCACTTATTTATCAACAGAATTCATTACCATAAATCACCTGTACACATTATTCTCAATACTTGAGCTCCATTTTAATCAAAGCAGAATAAGAACTTTTTTGTCTGTTAGAAACTGATTGGATCGTAGAAAGTGGGCGTCACAAACTAAATAGAGGCGGATCTGAAGATAATGATATGCACGCATAAATCAATCATAACTAATAATTTGTGCATTAGTGAAAAATAATACACAATAGCACATAAAATAAAGATAAATCATTCATAATAAAAAAATGTAACATTCCATTAAAAAGAAAAACTACAATACTACATCCTGTTTGTTACCTGGTTCAAATGCAGTGTAAATAACCACACATGTGTAAATAAGTGCGACTCACCCTGAACGGACTGAGCTCAGATCAGTGACGCTCACACGGCTGATGGGAAGAGAGCGGCAGTACACGTTACACGCTCTGAAACACACACACACACACACACACACACACACACACACACACACACACACACACACACACACACACACACACACACACACTCACACACTCAAGTCAAGGCCATTTATTTCTATAGTTTATCATGAACACATCGTTTCAAAGCAGAAAACAGAAAATCATGATGTGATTATAGTCACATCTATTAGAGCTGAACCGTAATATAGTTTCATTTTGTGAGGATATAAACCATCATAATAAAATATAATTAATATAATATAATATAATATAATATAATGAGACAAGTGGTTTGGAGAATGTATATATTATATTATATTATATTATATTATATTATATTATATTATATTATATTATATTATATTATATTATATTATATTATATTATGACAGTTTGGATAATATAATATAATATAATATAATATAATATAATATAATATAATATAATATAATATAATATAATATAATATAATGAGACAAGTGGTTTGGACAATATATTATATTATATTATATTATATTATATTATATTATATTATATTATATTATATTATATTATATTATATTATATTATGACAGTTTGGATAATATAATATAATATAATATAATATAATATAATATAATATAATATAATATAATATAATATAATATAATATAATATAATATAATATAATATAATATAATATAATATAATGAGACAAGTGGTTTGGATATTATATTATATTATATTATATTATATTATATTATATTATATTATATTATATTATATTATATTATATTATGACAGGTTGGATAATATAATATAATATAATATAATATAATATAATATAATATAATATAATATAATATAATATAATATAATATAATATAATATAATATAATATAATATAATGAGACAAGTGGTTTGGACAATATATTATATTATATTATATTATATTATATTATATTATATTATATTATATTATATTATATTATATTATATTATATTATATTATTATGACAGTTTGGATAATATAATATAATATAATATTATGTTATATTGTTATATTATATTACATTATATTATGATGTAGTTTGGATAATAGAATAGAATAGAATGAAACAAGTGGTTTGGAGAATGTATGGATTATATTATATTATATTATATTATATTATACATACAAAAAAAAAAGAAAAAAAAAAAACTCTTTGGATAAGACTAAGAAATGAATCAAATCTGAGTTCTGTATATAGTGCAGTGGTGTCCAGTCAAACACAGGGAAAGTTTCAGAAAATCGCCTGTTAGATCTAGAGTAAAATGATTTTTTAGCATCACACCTGGACACTTTTCGCTGAACATGATGGATCTGAAGTGCAGCTCCGACGATCAGACCGTGTGTGTACGGACCACATGACAGATCCAAATATACATCGATCACCTGACCTGGACATTCGCCATCTTGGACGGTCAGACGGACCCTCAGATCCTCTTCAGAGTTTGGATCTGGACGATTACAGTGAAGGAGATTTCTGTGAAACAGAGACTATGACTGGATCAGCAGCTGTAGAGGCAGAAAGTGGAGGCGGAGCCAAACCTTTAGCAGCAGTCAGTGATTGGATCTTGGGTTTTGTTCCGCTGTCCTCCTGTAATGAGATTCGCTGAGAAATGACTCCATAAAAGGAGACGATATCAGGGGCGGAGCTGTAAAAACACACAGACCGTCCCTCAGTGAGTGACAGAAGATGTGAACGTCTACAGATCTAAAGATGATGATCGTCACCTGCTGTGAAGAACTTCAGAAACGCTCATGAGCGCAGGAACACCTGACTGAGGATGAAGAAGACACGAAAACAGATTTTATTTCAGCTATTTTCATTTAGTTGAACTTGAGGTACTAAACTAAAGTGAACTGTACCTGTGCGTCAGGAAGCTCGTCTGTGAGCGTGTGCATACGCCACTGCGGCTGCAGCAGGAGGGCGGGGCTACTGAGCTGTGTGACTCCGCCCCTCGCTGAAACTCCTTTGGCTCTTAACACACTCACATCCTGAGAGAGAGATGACATCATTGTGTCATCACTTACTCACAGTATGTCATGCTTTCTTCTCTACAGGCTTGGATCGAATGTGAGTAAATGACGACAGAATGATAATTTCTGGTGTACTGTCTCTTTAAGAAAGTAAATCAATTATATCTGTAAACTAGATGAGTAGAGTTTGATAAACTTTCATGTTGGCTTGACAGTTTGAAATAACTTTGAAATGCTTGAAGTTTGTAGATTTTACTCAAAGTGATTAAAATATTATAAACATGTTTTAACACATTGCTAACGTCTTTTAGCATATTACAGACATGTTTTAACATTCATAGTATGATTTAACAGGTTGCTAGTATGTTTCTATCATGAATCAACAAATTGCTAAAATGTTTTATCATGTTTCTAGCATTATTTAATGTTGCTATATTATTTATATTTATATTGTTATATTATATTATATTATATTATATTATGATGTAGTTTGGATAATATAATATAATATAATATGATGTTATGTTATGTTATGTTATATTATGATGTAGTTTGGATAATATAATATAATATGTTGTTAACACAATTTAGCATATTGCTAGCATGTTTCTAGCATGATTTAACACATTGCTAGCATGTTTTCTAGTATGATTTACCTAGCATTAAATTAACATCCAACATGATTTAGCATGTTGCTTGCATGATTTAACACATTGCTAATATGTTTCTAGCATGATTTAGCATGTTTCTAACATAAATTAGCACCTAGCATGATTTAGTATGTTGTTAACACAATTTAGCATATTGCTAGCATGTTCCTAGCATGATTTAACACATTGCTAGCATGTTTTCTAGTATGATTTACTTAGCATTAAATTAACATCCAACATGATTTAGCATGTTGCTTGCATGATTTGACACATTGCTAGCATGTTTCTAGCATGATTTAACACGTTTCTAACATAAATTAGCACCTAGCATGATTTAGTATGTTGTTAACACGATTTAGCACATTGCTAGCATGTTTCTAGTATGATTTACCAAGTTGATAACATGTTCCTAGCCTTAAATCAACACCCAACATGATTTAGCATGTTGTTTGCATGATTTAACACATTGTTAGCATGTTTGTAGCATGATATAACAAGTTGCTAGAATGTTTCTAGCATTAAATTAACACCTAACATGATTTAAAATGTTGCTAACATGATTTAATATTGCTAGCATGTTTCTAACATGAATTAGCACCTAGTATATGATTTAGTATGTTGCTAGCATGATTTATCACATTGCTAGTGTTTCTAACATGATTTAACACATTGATAGCATGTTTCTAACAGAAATTAACATGTAGCATTAGCATTTTGCTACCATGATTTACCACACTGTTAACATGTTTCTAACATGATTTAGCACTATGCTAACGCATTTTAGCATTTTGCTAACATGATTTAACACATAGCTAGCATGTTTCTAAATAGCTTAAATAGCATTTTTGTATGTTGCTTTTGTCAAGCTAACATAATAGTAATTATTTCGGCTCTGAATTTCTCCGTCAATATCACATCGTCCGTTATTGTGGCATCACTGATTTCAGATTGAACTCTAAATGACATGTTAAAAACAGAACTGTGATGGCTGTATATGTCAGTCAGACGGTCTCTTCCTCTCAAAATGGCCGGAATAACAGACTTTAAGCCGAGAGTCAAATATCATAAACAATAAAACAGTGAAAGAAAGCGAGTCGTACCTCAGTGTTGAGTGCGATTAATCTGTAAACACATCCAGGATGAACGACAGGGAACCAGCGAACACACGAACCTATGAAGTGCAACTCAATCTGCAAAACACACACAGATCTTTTGAGTGAATGATTCAATGACTAATACATTTTTAACAGTCATTTGTCGCCACCTAATGGTGTAACGAGGTAATTGATACAATCTTTATTTGAAGCGTCAAGCAACTTTTAAAGATCTAATCATGCAGTTCCATCTAACATGACGGATGTGACTGATAACCCGATGGCTCTGACCTTCCGATGGTCTCCGTCTCGCTCTCGCTCCTGCGTCCTGCAGTTCTTGGGATCGTTGTCCCAGCGCT
The DNA here is from genome assembly GCF_024489055.1 of Chanodichthys erythropterus. NCBI lineage: Eukaryota > Metazoa > Chordata > Actinopteri > Cypriniformes > Xenocyprididae > Chanodichthys > Chanodichthys erythropterus. The sequence continues at coordinate 38,441,856 of NC_090240.1, forward strand.
GAACGTCTCCCAGACACGTGGCTCGGCACACGAAGCCCAGCTGCAGTCTGTGAGCGTTACCGGAGCCGTTCTGGAGCGTCACGCCCTGCTTGGACTCCAGCCTGAGGAGCAAACTCACGCACGGCGCAGGGGTCAGAGGTCGCTTGGACTTGTGAGTGTCAGCGGAATCATCAGCTCTGGGTCTCTTAGCGGTTTCTGACGTCCCTCCATCACGGGATTTCTCTGGACGGTCTCGTCTCTCCGACAGGCGGCGGCTCATGGCAGCAGATGGACTGATGATGGTCAGATCATCCACACAGAGCTGAAGATAAACCCTGCAAACACACACACACACACACACACACACACCTGTGTAAAGAGTGGCTCAGGTGCGCTCATTTTTCATTTATTTTTAGTTCTTTTTACTGTTATTATTATTTTAATCACTTTGATTATATGAAAATTTGCTTCTTGAAATTTGTGCGTGTGTGTGTGTGTGTGTGCGTGTGTGTGTGTGTGTGTGCGTGTGTGTGTGTTTACCTGCAGTGTTTGTGTGTGATGTAACTCGGCTGATCCAGATGTTTGCAGGAAGGGAAATGTGTCTTCATGAACCTCTCCATGACTAAAGTACACTGCCGCACACACACTAGACAGCCTAAACACACACACACACACACACACACACACACACACACACACACACACACACACACACACACACACACATACTGAACATCTGTAACAAACATCTGAGCCCATTTACACACAACTGAATATCAATATTAGTTAAAAATAAATAAATGAAACGTAAATAGCAATATAAAAAATGACAAATGCACATAACAAAATGACTTAAAACTTACATAAAATAAGGCTAATCAAAAAATTTATAAAAATAAAACAAAAACTAAACTAACACTGTCGTTATATAAAACACAGTAATATTATGTTTCTAATAACAATGTTACTCATGTTGACCGTGAGTGTGATTACCCTGCCAGGCTGTGTCGACGTCTGAGGTTCTGGCTCCTGATTGGCCGGTTTGGACACACACACAGTCGAGCGCGAGCGTCTGGTCTCTGAGCTGCAGTGTGGCGCGGGTGGAGTCCGGCTCCAGAACGCCCACTAACAGCAGCGGCTCCGAGGACGCGTGCTCCAGCGGGACTGTGTGTGCGGACCAGGACAGAGGCGCGTTCAGCTCCACCGCCGTCATGTGAGCCGCAGACGGAGGCAGGAGAGCCGGCAGAGAGAGACACGCCCACACCTCACGACTCATCCAATCACACAGCTGCTTCACTGACCACAGCGCCACAGACGGCCAACACACACAGTACTGACACACACAGAGATTTACAACAACAGGAAACACGTCTGACACATTTCCCATAAGCACTGTTTTATTGAAATTAACACTACTGAACAAGAGTAAGGTAATGATCAATTAATTAACATTAATTCTGCGAAATGTTTACGCCACAACTAATACACATGATTTTTCTCCATCAATTAACTGATGCATTCTTCCATGGTAACAGAGTACGTGTGGGTATATTACCATGGTAACAGAGTATGTGTCAGACACGAGTTCTCTTTCGCTCTTTGTTTAGGGTTAAAAAAATGTTCGTAATAACTTTGTACATCGCATAGGTGAGTGCGTTAATGTGATATTTTTGAAATAGATGTAATTTCTTTTTATTTCTATTTTACTTTTTTTTTTTAGTAAGTAATTTTAGAAATTCAACTTCATCTAATATTTACATTTTAATTCAGGTTTTATTTTACTTTAGATAACCCTGGTAACAGGGAAAGTGTGTTACCATAGTAATAGGGTATGTGTCTGTTACCATGGTAATAGTATGTGTGGGGTGTGTTATTGTGATAACAGGGTATGTGTGCTTGTGTTACCATGGTAACAGGGTATGTGTGGGTGTGTGTTACTATGGTAATAGGGTATGTGTGCTTGTGTTACCGTGGTAACACGATATGTGTGGGTGTGTGTTACTATGGTAATAGGGTATGTGTGCTTGTGTTACCATGGTAACAGGGTATGTGTGGGTGTGTGTTACTATGGTAATAGGGTATGTGTGCTTGTGTTACCGTGGTAACACGGTATGTGTGGGTGTGTGTTACTATGGTAATAGGGTATGTGTGCTTGTGTTACCGTGGTAACAGGGTATGTGTGGGTGTGTGTTACTATGGTAATAGGGTATGTGTGCTTGTGTTACCGTGGTAACAGGGTATGTGTGGGTGTGTGTTACTATGGTAATAGGGTATGTGTGCTTGTTGTTACCGTGGTAACAGGGTATGTGTGGGTGTGTGTTACTATGGTAATAGGGTATGTGTGCTTGTTGTTACCATGGTAATAGGGTATGTGTGGGTGTGTTCCTGTGCTATCAGGGTATGTGTGGGTGTTACTATGGTAACAGGCGACTGTGGTAACAGGGTATATGTGTGTGTTACCACGATAGCGGTATGTGTATGTGTTACCGTGGTAACAGGGTATGTGTGTATGTTACAATGGTAATGGTATGTGTGGGTGTTACCATCGTAATGGTGTTTTATACCATAGTAACAGTATGTGTAGGTATTAGTGTGGTAATAGTGTATGTGTGAGTGTGTTACCATGGTAACAGGGTATCTGTGTGAATGCATGTTACACAGTAATGGTATGTGTTGATGTTACAGTGGTAATAAGTAGTTTGTGTGTGTTACCGTGGTATCAGGGTATGTGTGTCTGTGTTACCGTGGTAACGGTATGTGTGGGTGTTACCGTGGTAACGGTATATGTGGATATGTATGTTACTGTGGTAACGGTATGTGTGGGTGTTACCGCGATAACAGGGTATATGTGTGTGTGTATCTTACCATGGTAACAGTATGTGTGGGTGTTACCATGGTAACAGGGTATATGTGGGCATGTGTGTTACCGTGGTAACAGGGCACTGGTGCGGTTCCTGTATCATCTCTCTGTAAATGTTTCTCTTTTTCTGTGTCTTCTGTTCAGCGTCACACACAAAGTCCAACAGCCGCCCGGCGACCACACACACGCGCTCCGCTCTCACCCAGCGCGGACACAACCTGACACACAGACAGGAGCGAGGACTGTGACCATACGCTACAGTATTTCAGCGAGGGCTCTGCATGAACTAGGACAAATATCAATTGTGGATTATTTTTCAGATAAAAACATGAGAAAATAAAAAATTATCGTCACCTCTCTGTCACAGCGCTCTGGCAGTAGCAGAGCCACAGATACTGCGACGCACCCAGATTCTTCTCCAGCAGGAGGCACTGCAGCGGACTGTGTGACCCCGACACCTCGACCTTTGAACTCAAGGGGCTGAAGGCGCTGATCTGCAAGCTGGAGCGCAGACACGCACACAAGACGACTCGCGGAGCGAACGGGCAAGCGTGGTATGTAAAGTGGACATTATGAAGCTGCAGAAAAAATAAGTTTTTTAAATGTTTGGATGGTTAGTTCTGATGAAATCACATCTCTTTGTCCAGCTGATATCTACGTTTGCTTTCACATTATGACAAATACACTCACCTGAATCTCCGCCCCTGGCCTCAAGCCTCCGCCCCACTTCTGAGCCGGCTGATAGGCCAGACAAAGCCCCACCTGCCTGTCAATCTCATAAAGCCCCGCCTCTGCGTTCAAAATCTTCGTGACTGTACCCTGTCAATCAAACACACTGTTACTACAGAGACAGGGTCACTGCACAGGTCAAAGGCCAATTTGGCTAAAGTTTTGTGATTATATATCAATATGGCTATAAATAATAATGATAATAATAATAAAATTACTAAAAAATAAATATATATAACATACCTTAAAGCTGATGAGTGTGGAGCGTTTGACTCTGACTGCGGGGGCGGAGCCTGACGGCAGGTGTGTGTGTGCGTCTGAGGTGTCTGTGTGTGTCTCCGGCTCTTCCAGGCTCTCCTGCGGATGGAGGCGGGACTGACAGCTGTCGGACAGCACACAGCGCCCCTCCAGCCCCTGCAGGGAACACACACGCAGAGAGGAGATCCACACGCTCTGGCCGACACACACACACTGCCTCCAGTACTGATGCTTGGCTTCCTGCGGGATTATGGAAGATTCATCAGACTGTAGATTCACATTCATCTTGGACAGAAAGTCACATTCACTGCTGGGGTTAAACATGATTTATGTGTTATTAAACCTTCATCATCTTAAAGATGACAGAAGCACTGACCGTGATGAACACAGGCACTGAAGATCCTCCTTCACTGAGGATGAGGCAGAAGAAGCGTTTCCCACCGATCAGCAGCAGCGGACAGACGACGCTCACCTGCCCGCTGACGCACACGTACACCTGATCCTCACACCTGACACACACACACACAGAGCGCTAGAGCGGCACGATGATATGTTTAAAACAGAGATCATGATTCTCCTTTGATTCTGAACAGAACAACATGTCATTTACTAGAGGTGATTGAACGAATGATTCAATGACTCACTCATAAAGACTTCACTTGTTTCATTACTGGATGAATCAGAGTTTTGAACAAATCTCTTGAATGAATGATTCAATGACTCACTCATAAAGACTTCACTTGTTTCATTACTGGATGAATCAGAGTTTTGAACAAATCTCTTGAATGAATGATTCAATGACTCACTCCTAAAGACTTCACTTGTTTCATTACTGGATGATTCAGTGTTTTTGAACAAATCTCTTGAATGAATGATTCAATGACCCACTCATAAAGACTTCACTTGTTTCATTACCGGATGAATCAGTGTTTTTGAACAAATCTCTTGAATGAATGATTCAATGACTCACTCATAAAGACTTCACTTGTTTCATTACTGGACGAATCAGTGTTTTTGAACAAATCTCTTGAATGAATGACTCAATGACTCACTCATAAAGACTTCACTTGTTTCATTACTGGATGATTCAGTGTTTTTGAACAAATCTCTTGAATGAATGATTCAATGACTCACTCATAAAGACTTCACTTGTTTCATTACTGGATGAATCAGAGTTTTGAACAAATCTCTTGAATGAATGATTCAATGACTCACTCATAAAGACTTCACTTGTTTCATTACTGGATGAATCAGTGTTTTTGAACAAATCTCTTGAATGAATGACTCAATGACTCACTCATAAAGACTTCACTTGTTTCATTACTGGATGAATCAGAGTTTTGAACAAATCTCTTGAATGAATGATTCAATGACTCACTCATAAAGACTTCACTTGTTTCATTACTGGACGAATCAGAGTTTTGAACAAATCTCTTGAGTGAATGACTCAATGACTCACTCATAAAGACTTCACTTGTTTCATTACTGGATGAATCAGAGTTTTGAACAAATCTCTTGAATGAATGATTCAATGACTCACTCATAAAGACTTCACTTGTTTCATTACCGGACGAATCAGAGTTTTGAACAAATCTCTTGAGTGAATGATTCAATGATTCACTCATAAAGACTTCACTTGTTTCATTACTGGACGAATCAGAGTTTTGAACAAATCTCTTGAGTGAATGATTCAATGACTCACTCATAAAGACTTCACTTGTTTCATTACTGGACGAATCAGTGTTTTTGAACAAATCTCTTGAATGAATGATTCAATGACTCACTCATAAAGACTTCACTTGTTTCATTACTGGATGAATCAGAGTTTTGAACAAATCTCTTGAATGAATGATTCAATGACTCACTCCTAAAGACTTCACTTGTTTCATTACTGGATGATTCAGTGTTTTTGAACAAATCTCTTGAATGAATGATTGTAAGGGCTGCACAATTTGGCTAAAGTTTTGTGATTATATATCAATATGGCTATAAAATAATAATAATATATGATTCAATGACAATCACATATTTTAACAGTCACTCGTCGTCACCTACTGGTGTAACGATGTAATTGATTCAATCTTTATTTGAAGAGTCAAGTTATTCTCAGAAGGTGATTCACTCTCTTCCGTAGACATCAGTGTTTATATCCGAACTATAAATGTTTATCCCAGTATTTCTGTGATTATTTTATCCCACACCTCTGCCTCAGGAGCTCAGCCGCCCGCGTCACACTCATGACCTCACTCAGGGTTCCTCCGGGGTCAAAGGCCATGGCCTCCAGGGTCACGCACACTGGAGAGTCGATCACCTCTAGGTAACCCGCAGCAGGTGCATTCTGGGGGATGTAGTTCCATGTGGGAAACAGCATCAGCCTCCCCAACCAAAGACAAGACGACTCCAGCATCTGGACGACAAACAAATATGTATTTACTTATAAATACTTATTATTTTTTATGTTTCTGAAAGAGTCTCTTCTGCTCACCAAAGCTTCATTTATTTGATCAAAAATACAGTAAAAACTGAAATATTATTCCAGTGTAAATCAGCTGTTTTCTATGTGAATATATAGTAAAGTGTAATTTATTCCAGTGATCAAAGCTGAATTTTCAGCATCATTACTCCAGTCTTCAGTGTCACATGATCCTTCAGAAATCATTCTGATATGATGATTATGGATTAATATTTATGATTATTATCATATGTGCTCATGTGTTTGTGGAAGCACTTCCTGTCCACTCACCGTACACGATACACTCCCTCCGGCGTCTCTCACCCGCCAGACCCCGTCACTCGTCCCAGCGGCCCGTCCGTCACACAGGAAGCCAATCAGAAGCAGGTTGTCACGTGGGAGTGCTTTGTATTCGGGCAGCATTTGCTCCGCCCCCCTGGCTCGTTCCCGGTAGTGGGCGGAGCTCCAGCTGAGGCTGCTGCAGCAGGCGGTTCGCTGCTCTCGCGTCAGCTCCGACACGGACATCAACCTGACAGGAAAAAGACGTTTGTCATGGATATATCTGGATACATACAGTAAACCTGACTTGCACACTGCATTAAATGAGCCACATTATACAGAAGGACGTCACACTCACCTGTAGCTGACGGGCAGATCTGAGCTGTCCGACCCGACGGCTCTCTGGACCTTCGACACCACAGCCAGAGACAGACGCACCACAGACAGACCCAGAGACGAGTCGATGAGCGGGTGGAGCTGCTGTCTCACTCCCTCGAACACCTCCGACAGCCAGCGCTGCTCCTGCAACACACACATGACATCATCATACACATGACTAGACACACACACTATCTGTATATAAATACATTAATGTAACTGTTAAATAAATATAAATAAATAATTGTTAAATATATATATAAACATATAAATATAATTGTTAAATAACTAGAAATAAATATATAAATAAAAAGATAAAATTGTTAAATAATATAAATAAATGTAACTGTTAAGTATAAATATATAAAGTAAATATAATTGTTAAATAAATATAAATAAATATATAAAAAATAAATGTAATTGTTAAATAATATAAATAAATATATAAATAGAATTTTTAAATAAATATAAATAAATTGTTAAGTAAATAAAAATAAATATATAAATAAATATAATTGTTAAACAATTATAAATATATAAAAATAAATATAATTGTTAAATAACTATAAATATATAAATAAAAATATATAATTGTTAAATAAATAAATATAAATAAATGTAACAAGTATAAATAAAGTAAATATAATTGTTAAATAACTATAAATAAATATATAAAAAACAAATAGAATTCTTAAATGAATATATAAATAAATGTAATTGTTAAATAATATAAATATATAAAGTAAATATAATTGTTTAATAAATATAAATAAATAAATATTGAATAAATATAAATATATAAACGTGATTGTTATATTAATATATAAATAAATAAAATTGTTTAGATGTAATTGTTATGGAAGCCCATTTCACATAAGTAAAAAAATATGCTGTGGTAAACTGTAATTATGACACTAAAAAGTCTAAATAATAACATTTATAGTCAAAAATTATGACTTAAAAAAATCACTTATGGCATAAAAACTGTAAAGTCCGAATTATGAGTTTCTGTGTGATAATTGTCTTTTTATGTCATAATTTCAATTTATGTCATAATTATGATTTACAAAAAGATGATTTTTTTTATTATGTTGCGGAAATTTAGCATAATAAACGGACAAAATCAAAAACAACTGAGAGACTGTGTAAAGAAAAATAAATAAATGTACCGCTCTGCTGTGGTTTTTAAAGTGCTTTAGAAACTCCTCCATCCGTTTACACAAACACACACTTCCGCTGTCACTGACACACTAAAATATGATCAAATATAAGCACAAATAAATACTAATATTAACCAGTTTTGTGTGTGAGGGATGCGCGCGCTCAACCAGCCCGATCTTCTTCTGCGAGTGCGCATGGCGTCACGTGGACCAGGAGTGTGTGTTATTGCGCCTCCATGTGGAGCGGAGAAAAATGACGCCACAATCTTATTTTCTTGATCCTATTTTTTTTTTTTTTTTTTTCAAAACTTTTCTGAGTTCGCGAAGGGTTTTTTAAAAATGTGGTTTATATCATTTGTATCATAATTTTAAATTATATTTACAGTTACAAGCATTCGAACCGCACTGAGGGCTTCAGTCCGCCAATCAGATCTGCGGATTCCTCCGCCAGCTCAACCAATCAGGCGCCGACTCCAGGCAGTCGTGCGTTCTGCGCGTCACGCATACGCAGCACAAGTGATCACGTGGGACACACAGTAAGGAGGAGAGGCGCGCGCTGGTCTGCAGAGAATAAAGAAAAGGTTTGTTGGATTTAAAAACTACATTTTTGATCAGTTTAAACGCGTGTTTTCGTATTTAAACGCGCGCGATGCTGTAGTGTCACATTATCTGACGATGAGATCGCGGTTTAATGAGGTTTTTGATGGTTTGAGTGAGTCCGCGCGCGCGCGCTCGTGTTATGCAGTAACCGGAGCGCTCGCGCAGTTAAACCGTTTTAACGGGGATTCGGGCAGAAACGGCGCTCTGCGATCCGTTTCACGCGTGCATTGAGTTAATCTGGTGTTTATGGATGATAGAATGTGTTTGGATCGAGAGACGAGGGAGAGGGGGGGTGGGTATGGAGGGAATTAGGCGGGAAAGAAAAATGGAGGAATCTTTGTTCAACAAAAAGCCTCGACCAACTCAACAAAAGTGTTTAAAACATCGAAATCCGCCTGTTTTAGGTCAGAACTAATTTATGCATTTCAATGCAACTTATTTTTTTTACATGCATTTTATTTATATGTATTTTTTTTGTGAATTGCATCTTTAATGTAGCGTGTTTTCAGCGATTATAAACATTATATTGTTGGATTTGAGTTGTTAATGACTGATGTCCATATAATGCAATTATTTCTTCAGTAAAATAACTTTATTTACTCTAAATATTTTTTTTTTTAAAATTACAATTTTAAATGCGCAAACATTTAAATTAGTTTAAATGCATGCATTTCAGTACAACTTTATTTTTTAAAAATATTCATCATATTTGGTTTTTTAAAATGATATCATTTAATGCAATTGTTACAAATTGAATTATATTTTTATCAAGCATTTAAAATCAAAATTGTTATAGACAATATTAATCAGTTACTGGCCAAATGCTTCTGATGTATTTTTCAGATAACTTGCAGTGCTTCCCACAGGTTTGAAATATACTTGCGGTGGTAGCCGGGTGAAAAATCCTCCTATTACCCACAGCGCAAAAATGGTCTACTACATGTGACCAACAAATAATGTGTGATTTTGTTTTTGTTTTTTCTTAACAGTATTTTTATTTATTGAAATTTGATGGATCTCCTTTTCCGATGTTCTCCTTGCTGTCATATAGTGTCTTTTCTTCCTGTGGGGGAGGCTACAATAATTTACTATGAATTAAATGGAAATCAAATTAAATACAATTTATTGTGTAACCAAAATACCAATAATGCCCAAAAGAAAAAGAAAAAAACTTAATTTTCAATTATAAACACGTCTGAAATACACTGGGACTCTTATTTTGAAATGTCTATCCTTACAACCATCTAAAACATTTTATATAAAGGTCATTATGTAGGCATTGTAATAATTCATCAACTCGAGTTCATTAGTAATCGCTTGTCATAAATCTGCGCTTTTCATTGATTGAGAATCACGTTGAAGCGCGGTTGCGCGAGCTTGTAGAACGCACAACAGTGCCCCCTTGTGACTTTGCAACATGCAGCGCTCTTTGTGAAATATCCAAATATGCAGCGCACATGGGAATGTGAGCTAGTAAACTGTTCTGACGCACATAAGGAGCAGATACGAAACACGTGGGGCGAGGGAAGATTTTCAACTAGTTAATCAATCGAGGATACAAAAGTAGTAGATGATAAAAATAATAAAAGCATAAATGTGTTTCCAAATATACCTGGGCGGCCCGCCCAAGTAAAGCCTGTGTGTGTGGGAAGCAGTGATGTATAAGTGTGTATTTAATGCTTGATTTTCAGTAACTGTGTTATTTTCTGTCAGTGGATCAGTCATGGTGAAAGGAGACGTGAACAAACCCAAGGGGAAGACGTCTGCGTACGCGTATTTCGTGCAGACGTGTCGCGATGAACACAAACGCAAGAGTCCCGACGTGCCGGTCAACTTCTCCGAGTTCTCCAAGAAATGCTCGGAGAGATGGAAGGTGAGCGCTCTCGTTTGTGTCTCTCGCTCTCATGTGTCGTTGAATGAATCGCTCAACCGTTTCTCTGTCTCTCTGCAGTCGCTGAACGCTTCGGAGAAGAGCAAGTTTGAAGACAAGGCCAAAGCGGATAAAGTTCGTTACGACAAGGAGATGAAGAACTACGTGCCGCCCAAAGGCGTCGGCAAGGCGGGCAGGAAGAAGAAAGACCCGAACGCTCCCAAACGCCCACCGTACGTCCCGCACATGAGCCCAGAGCACACTGAAATACTCGTCTCAGTGATTTTAACGGCTCTTTCTCTGCGCAGGTCTGCGTTCTTCGTCTTCTGCTCGGAGTATCGGCCGACGGTGAAGAGCGAGAACCCCGGGCTGTCCATCGGAGAGACCGCCAAGAAACTGGGAGAGATGTGGTCGAAACAGAGCATTAAAGACCGCGCGCCGTACGAGCAGAAGGCCATGAAACTGCGCGAGAAATACGAGAAGGTGGGAGAAATTATTATATATTAAATTAGATAATTATAATATACTATTCCATTTATATCATTTCTTTTTTATTTTATAATTAAAATATATTGTGTAACTTATGTATAAAATTATATATATGTGTGTGTGGATAGTGTGTTATTATCATTAATAAACTAAAATATTTCTGTCATGTTAAATAAAATAAAAATATTAGTTGGGAAAACTTAATTTATTATTTAAAATGTATTAAAAATGACATTAGTTCTGCAGGGTTTCTGTGGGTCTTACAGTCTTAATTTGACCTTTACAATTTAAGGCCTTAAAAATGTCTTAAATTGGAGCAGAAAGTCTTAAATTAAGTATCATGGCATTGAATTAGGGTCATGTGATTACCGTGAGGCAGAAAACGGGTACAGACTCCCAGAATCCATTCATAAAACTGGAATTTACTGTATAATGCAGAATGTCACGGAATTTCTCAAGTTTTGGATGAATAAATCAAAAGTAGGACAGACACTCGACACTAGCGCTTGTTCGGGACTAGAGGATTTTTGAAGGATCAAGTGAGAGAGAATTTTACTTCCCCGACCAGACAATAGCCTGATTAAACCTCAGTAACACACACACACACACACACAACTATGGAATACACACCGAAACACGAGAATGATTCTGCATTCATTTAGTGTCAGTGGCGATTGAAAGAAACTCAACACACACCGGTAAAAAACTTTACACTGATTCCATAAACAAGTTTAGTCACTTACTTTTTAAGTGCAGTATTGATGTTTCTGTTGTTTCAGCAGCGAAACTGTTCCAAACAAAGATCACCGCAGAACTGTGGCGCGACTCACAGAAACACTGGTTCATTAATGAATGATTTGAAAGAATCGATTTAGTTTCATGTTTATATTTTTTTCCCAACATTTTTTTTTATTTGTATTTTCTAAAAATATATAAAACAATCTCATAACATTATTTAATGCAGTTGTAATTTTTCAGTGTATATGATTTCCTTTGATTGGTTACAGCCCTATAGTGTCGTCTTATTCTAATTACGTGTATTGATCAAATTTAAGAATTTAAAATGAAAGATGAAGCAAATATTTAATAAGATTAGGGGGAAAAAAAGTGCCCTCGAGGTAAATGTCACAAATGTAAATATGTCACAGATGAGAATATTGCTTCAGAACTTTTAAAAAATGGCTGTTAAATTGTATGTTTCATGATTTCAATTGATTTGACATGCACTAATAAATTTTAATTTAACCATTAAAACGAAGTAAAACTAAAAAATAAAATAAATATACTGATTTCATAGGGCCCTAAATTAAATTGCATGCACTCCAAAAAAGGAAGGGAAAAAAAACAGGGAAAAGATCTTCCTCGGGATTTTTGTTTTCAGGTATTAATATCTAAACTTCCTTAAATTAACTTCCAAGAAATGAACTCTTGTTTTTTGAGAAATGTTAAAGTGTTGAATTCAATTTATTGCTTATTTTCTTGTATCGGTCTCTGCAGAAACCGTTTTGATTGATATCAGATATTAAAAACTCAAATATGATGCATCATAAAGTTGATTTGGGGCTTGATGTTTATCTGATCACATGGGCGTGTCTAGAGTGTCTGACCTCTCTCTGATTGGCAGGATGTGGCGGCGTACCGCGCAGGGGGCGGAGCTTCTAAGAGGGGGCCGGGTCGACCGACGGGCTCAACTAAAAAGGTCCAACCTGATGATGATGATGATGACGACGACGATGAGGAAGAGGATGAGGACGAGGAGGAAGATGAGGAGGAGGAGGATGATGACGAGTAGAGAGTGTTTGTAATGCAGCATCACTGATGGGCTTTATCTTGTTTTTCCATCATGTACATGTTTGACGACTCCAGCAATAATGCAAGTGTTTTTTTGTTTTGTTGGGTTTTTTTTTTTTAGATTTCTTCTTATTTTTGTACACGTCCTGCAGTCGATCCTATAATGTGTAGAAGTGCTTTTTTTATAATAAATTTTTAAAGACATAGTTTGGGAAATTCATTATTCTTTGTGTTTCTGACTGTTTAGAGTGTTTAACTGACATTCCCAGAATTCACTGGGGTTTTAGTTTTTTTGGAGGTGATTGTGTCACATCTTGTTTGATGAATGTTTATTGCATTATTTCAGTGTTTGTGTCTGAGACACTTTATATATTAGCGTTTAATTCAGAAGTCGAGATGAACTTTGATCCATCATATTTTCCACCTGAATTAAGGCACCTCAGTATATTATACAGGTAAAAAAATATATATATATATTTTAGTATTTTAACATTTCAGTTAATAAAATACACATTTATTACTCTAAATTTAAGTTCAATCTGTAAAACTTAAAATGTTGCTATTATTAAACTTTTTAAATCTCATTAGAAAAAACATGTGGCATATGACTGCCATAATTCTGAATTTTATGTCATTTTTATGTGATAATTTTGGCTTTTTATCTCATAATTATGACAAGTCAATTTGAACTCAATTTCAACTTTTTGTCATAATTATGATTTTTTTACTATAATTTTTTTTAAAACGGTGAAAAATTAAATAATAAAATTAAATATGCATATTACAATTAATATAAATACAATTTGGATTCAGATAAATAATGCAAAAATAATAGATATTACAATAGATGTTTGAAATAAACATTAAAAATTAATACTATAGAATGAGTGAGTACATAAACGTAAATGTAACTTTACAGACACAATATTTTCCAAATACATTAAGTTGATTTAGTATACAATTTAACTTATGCATGAAATATAAGGATGGGGTCCCTCATATTTGATCATATTTGATGATTAAAACATACAAAAAACAGCTCCAGGTCATTTTTTGTATGTCCAATAATTAGATTTTGTAGGAATGTAGCGTGACTTACATCTGACCTTCCTCTGACCTCATTTCATCTCTTCATGATGTTCGTAGAGCAGAACCTGTTCATGCAAAAGACATTTTACAAAATGCAAACCGCCGCAGTGACTTTGTGTTTATTCTCACATCAAGCGGTACATGTTTGTCGTCCAGCACAGGAAAAAGAGCAACTGAAATAAATACATGAACGATAATGGCAAAGATACACTATAATAACCGATTCATAAAGGTGAATCTCTGTAGTGAAAACATCAACATCACGTGCAAAACATCCCACGAACACATTCATTCACACCGACTCAGAAACACGTCACTTTACGAGTCTTTAACTGCGTGTTTCTCATGATTCAAGTGTTTATACTGCCATTCAAACACTCACAGATAATATATATATATTCATATAGAGCTCACAATGTGTGTGATTTCAGAATTATTGCCATATCAGATGTGACTGACAGGAAATCTGTGTGATAATACTATCAATAATAACACTGCAGATGCTTCATATAATCAGATCCAGTAGAAACCATAAAGATTTAAGATTCAGAGTGACTCTGGAAGCAAATTAATGACACAAAAGAAAAAAATGCTTTGGTAAATCTCAATTATGAAATGTTTAAATTGTGAGATTAAAAATTTTCATAATTTAAACATTTAATGTCATACTTGTGACTTTTAATTTCACATTTATAATTACGACATGTCGTTATTGCAACATCTTGTCACAATTGTTAATGTTTTAGTGCATTTCAGCTTTTCTTCACATAATTATTACTTTTTAAGTGAAATTTGACTTTTTAGCTCATAATTGACAAATGATAATTTCAACTTTTATCACATAATTACGACAGTCGCAATTTCAACTTTTTGTCATTATGAATTTTTAAATTATTTTGACATCTCACAATCTCATAATAATAATTATGAATTATGTCATTATTACAACATTTTGTCACAATTATTAATTTTTTTGTGAATTTCAACTTTTCATCACATAATTGTCACAATTTCAACTTGTGTCAATTATGACATTTAAGTCAAATTCAACCAGACATAATTTCAACTTTTTGTCATAATTATGACTAAGTTTTCATCTTATAATTGCCTTAGTTTGTCACACAATTACATTTGTTTTATGTAAAAATTATGAATTACAAAAGCATTTCTTTCTTATGTGGAGGAAATTAATTAATTATTGATACATCTTTTAAAGAAATGCCCATTATTAATATTCATTATTATAGTAATATAACTATACAAATTATATTTTGCATAAATAAAGTCTTTTTTTAATAACATTAAGGAGTTTTGCACTGTGACAATATTTTCATGACAATTAAACATTTAATCCTAAATTCTCATTACTGTAATTTGTAAAAAATGTATCGTTAACCATTAACCGACATCAGTGACTTAAGGGGGGGGGGGGGGGATTCAGTGATTTACATTTAATTTGTACTCTATGAATGTACTTTACAACTGACAGCTTATAAATTCTCTGCAAATGCTTGTCATGAAAAAAAGTCACAGTGCAAATAAACGACTGTCCATTAATTACCCCAAAAAATAAAATATAATTATTTCTCTCTGTTGGTTTGAGGTGAAATACGAGCTGGACGTGATCTTCACAGGTGCGACGCGACGCTCACTGAACGCAAAAACAATCACAGCCAATCAGAACACACAATGCCACATGGGCGGAGCTAAACGTCAAAACACACCAGAAATCAAAACAAAACATCTTGTGGTGCTTCGCTTGCTGCGTTCACGGCTATTCAGGACGAAAACCCTCGAAGAGCATGAAGGAGATGAGATGCATGTGTCGTAGTGTCGCACCTGGTTTAGACGCTTCATCAGCTACCACGACAAAAATAATAAACTCTCCAATATGTTTCTAAACAAAAACTTATGGAAGCTTATTACCGACATGGAACAAAAAGATAAGAAAGGTAATTGCAACCTTTGATCTCATTATTCAGACTTTTAACTTTAGACTTTCACAATTTATATCTAATAATTTAGACCTTATTTCAATTCTGAACGCTGTAAAATTGCAAAGGTCAAACACGTCCGTCTAGCGCGTTTTTACATTGAAAAACAATAGGAAAAAAAGGAAATATTAATTGTAAGTGGGCAAGGAAATATTTTTCAAAATCGTGTATAAAATCAAAATCACAATATTGATCAAAAAATTGTGATAGTATTTTTTGTCCATATATCGCACAGCCCTAATACAAACAACTGTGAGAAAAAATGTGAGATAAAAAGTTGCAATTACTTTTTTATTCCGTGGCGGAAAAAACTGCAAGATGTAAACTCAGAATTCTGCGAAAAAGTCAGAATTGCAAGATTAAAAACTCGCAATTACTTTACAAAAAAATAATTCCGTGGCAGAAAAAAAAATGAATTGTGAGATGTAATCTCAGAAGTCTGTTAAAAAAAAAAAAATGCAAATTTTGACTTTTTATTTTTATTCCGACATTGTCATCATTTCAACTTTTTGTCATAGTAATAACTTTTTAAGTGAACATTGCAAATTTTCATTTCATTATTATGGATTAGTTAGTATATCCTAATTTTAACTCTTTTGTAAATATGACTTTTTAAGTAATCATTATGACTTTTCATATCGCACAGCCCTAATATAAACTGTGAGAAAAATTCATAATTGTGAGATAAAAGACACAATTACCTTTTAATTTTTTTATTCTGTGGGGAAAAAAACAAATTTTGAGATGTAAACTCTGAATTCTGCGAAAAAAGTCATAATCGTGAGATAAAAAGTCTAAATTTGAAAAAATTTTATCCTGTGGGGGAAAAAAAACGAATCGCGAGATCCAAACTTAGAATTCTATGAAAAAGTCATAATTTTAAGATTAAAAATTCAATTACTTGTTCATTTTTTATTCCATAGCGGAAAAAAACTAATAGCGAAATGTGCGAAAGTCTGCGAAAAAAGTCAAAATTGTGTGAGAAAAATTTGTAATTACTTTTTAATATTTTTATTCCAACATTGCCAATTTTAAATTTTTGACATAGTTACGACTTTTTAAGTGAACTTCACAATGACTTTTTAATTTTTTCATTCCACGCCGAGAAAAAAAAAAAACGAATTGCGAGATGTAAACTCGGAACTCTGTGAAAAAAGTCATAATTACAAGATATAAACTCCAAATTCTGTGAAAAGAGTCATAATCATGAGATAAAAACTCGCAATTTTTTATTTTTTTTATTCTGTGGGGAAAAAAGTTTTTTCTTTTTCTGCGAAAAAAGTAATAATTGCGTGATTAAAAACTCTTTTATGTTTTAATTCCGTGGCAGAAACAAGCTTCCACTGACGCTCGTCTGTCGACATACAGTACGGATTTCAAACGAAGGCCGGAGACGTTGAAGGCATCAAGCGACACACAGCGCGAGCTGTGCTGAAGAACATGGTCCATCAACCACTAAAAAAAACAAACGCTGCTACACTTCAGCCTGTTAGACGGCCGATTATACACTATACATGTTCATCAGCTGCAATCAATCGATCAGTTTGAACATTAAAAATAACCTTTCTCACAGCACGTGCTCACAAACGTCACGGCACTAACAACTAACCACTAAAACTACAGTAACTAGCATCATAATCTACTGTGGGGACGATCGCACACACACACACACACACACACGTACGTTAATAACCAGCTCACTTAGTTAACACAATCTTGGCATTTGTGGAAATACCACTTATTATTTCAAAAATAAGACTTTATATGCTGCTTTAGGAAACATCTGCAATCAGAGAAACCTTCATGAAGTTCAGCTCAGCTAGTTTATGATGGTTGAACATGGCTGATCATTTATGGTTGAGATCAGTGGGACCATCTCAGTTAATGTGCTGACTGCTGGTTGACCACCCTGTTGTTTTCTCAGCAGAAAACCGAAGTGTGTGCTCTGTGTTCATTATCCTTATTGCATTTTCATATTTCACTGGAAATTATGAAGTAGTTTGAGAATAAATAAATAAATAAATAAATAAAGTTTGGGTTAACCCGCATTAACAAAGTTTCCCAACCACACTGCAAAACAAAACAAAATTTTGTCCTATTTTTGAGTAACACTTTACAATAAATTTCCATTTGTTAACATAATAAAAAATACTTTTATTGATCTTAGTTAATGTTAATTTCAGTGTACAAGTTATTATTATTATGGACCTGAGTTAACATGAACTAATAATGAAGAGTTGTATTTTTATTAGCATTAACAAAGATTAATAAATACTGTGACAAATGTATCGCTCATTGTTAGTTTACACAATAAATAACTTTAACTAATGGGACATTCTTGTAAAGTGTTACTATTTTTATCTTGGTTTCCAGTACAAATATCTAAACACGCTTAATTACATTTACCTCAGACACCGTTACTGACGATCCTCATTTTGGCTGCGTGAGATTCTCCAGCTTTGTTGTTGTTGAGCTGTTAAAGCTCCGCCCTCTTCTGGAGCAGCAGCTCATTTGCATTTAAAGGGACACACACAAAAACAGCGTGTTTTTGCTCACACCCAAATAGGGGCATTAAGCAAAAACTTTTTGTCATAGTAATAACTTTTAAAGGGAACATTTCAAATTTTCATCTCATTATTATGGCTTAGTTAGTAAATCCTAATTTTAACTCTTCTGTCATAATTATGACTTTTTAAGTGATCATTATGACTTTTCATATCGCACAGCCCTAATATAAACTCGCAACTGTGAGAAAAAGTCATAATTGTGAGAAAAAAGACGCAATTACCTTTTAATTTTTTTTTATTTTGTGGCGGAAAAAACGAATTGTGAGATGTAAACTCTGAATTCTGTGAAAAGAGTCATAATCGTGAGATAAAAAGTCTAAATTATATATTTTTTAAAAACTAATAGCGAAATGTGCGAAAGTCTGCGAAAAAAAGTCAAAATTGTGTGAAAAAAATTCGCAATTACTTTTTAATATTTTTATTCCAACATTGTCAATTTTAACTTTTTGTCATAATTACGACTTTTTAAGTGAACGTCACAATAACTTTTTAATTTTTTAATTCCACGCCGAAAAAAAACAAACACGAATTGCGAGAACTCTGTGAAAAAAGTCATAATCATGAGATAAAAAGTCACAATTTTTAATTTTTTTAATTCTGTGGGGAAAAAACAAATTGCGAGATGTAAACTCAGAATTCTGCGAAAAAAGTAATAATTGCGTGATTAAAAACTCGCAATTACTTTTAAAAAGTCACAATGACCTCTTTTATGTTTTAATTCGGTGGCAGAAACAAGCTTCCACTGACGCTCGTCTGTCGACATACAGTACGGATACAGTACATTAAGCAGAAACTCGCTTCATTGTGACTGATTTCTATTTCAAATTCAAAGTTATTTGGCTTCTCCAGTAAATGTATCGTGATTTAAGAATATTTGTGCTGGAAAACAAGACTGAGGAAGAACACCAGTTTTTGCAGTGCCGGCGCAAGTTTAGGCTCAAATGCATCAGCAGGCAATAAAATCACGGAAAGTCTTTTCTGGCAGGATCCGGCAGAACGTGAGTTAGAAGAAAACCGTGATTTAACGTGTGTAACAAACAGCAGCAGCGACGGGATCTGTCCTCGTTTGTGGAGCGAGATCCAGAACTTTCCTAAAAGCATGCTGGGATAGAGCTGGACTAAGTGAGGTTTATCAGAAGAGTGAAGCGAAGGCAAAATACAAAAAAATAAAACTGAAATACGAGAAAAAAATATAAAGAGACTCATGATTCACCACGAGTCCAGGAGCGCAAACACACACACACACACACACACACTGAGCACTGTTTCTCCACTCAGACGTGACTCCGCAATGTCTGTAATCTTCATCATCATCATCCTCCGAGTCACAGGAACAGGAAGTGAAGCTGTAGCACAGATGCACGATACAGGCGGCTGTTGGGCTGCTAGGCAGGAGCAGGGGTGGGCGGAGCCTAGTGAGGCAGAGGCACCAGGATGTCCACGTAGTTGACGGGGAAGAATCCTGATTGGCCGTTGATCATGCCCTCGTACCAGTTGTCGTCGATCTGATTGGTCAGAGTGATGATGTCGCCCTCTTTGAAGCCGAGCTCGCCCTCGTTCTCCGGCTCGAAGTCGTACAGCGCGCGACAGCATGGCTGATCCAACGGCGCTGAGAGACGGACAGAAAACTCGTCACTCTTACAGACTAACTGTGATACGAGTGCAAATTTAAAAATTAATGTACTGTACCTGATATTTGTCCAAATTAATTGATATCGAATCGAAATTGAATCTTATGCTTGTGAATCAAGAGTTAATCGTGAAATTTGAGTCAGTGCCCAGCCCTACACCCCTGTGTGTGTGTGTGTGTGTGTGTGTGTGTACCTGGTGAGCGCGCAGGTGATCTGGCAGAGTTGATTCCTCCGTTGTGATTCTCACTGGGCAGGTGAAGCTCCATGCGCGGTTTAGGGATGAACTCCTTCCGCGGTTTGTTGGACATGTCCTTTATCCTGTAACACACACACACACACACACACACACACACACACACACACACACACACACACATATATTGTAATCAAGCACATGTTTATAATTTAAAGGGTTAGTTCACCCCAAATAAAGAAATTTCTGTCATTAATTCCTCTCCCTCATGTCGTTCCACACCCGTAAGACCTTTGTTCATCTTCAGAACACAAATCAAGATATTTTTGATGAAATCCGAGAGACTCGTCCATAGACAGCCATATAATCAACACTTTCAAGGTCCAGAAAGGTACTAAAGACATCGTTAAAACAAAACTAAAATAACCACTTTATTCTACAATCTCTTCTCTTATGTGTCATTATCTTACGCAGGTGACGCAGTAACACCGTGAAGCTTCCGTGTTTACGTCCGAACGCCAGCTCAGTATTGGCCAAAGCTGGTCATGTGATGAGCACGACACGTGTGTGAAGCCAGGCAATAATGAGTCAGCATTCTGACGATGAACCTGGAAGCGCTGGACGTAAACAACACATGAGAATGACACAGAAGAGAAGAGATTGTTGAATAAAGTCGTTATTTTTGTTTTGTTTTTGCACACAAAAAGTATTCTCGTCTCTTCATAACATTAAGGTCGAACCACTGCAGTCACATGACTGTTTTAACGATGTCTTTAGTTCCTTTCTGGACCTTGAAAGTGTTGATTATATTGCTGTCTATGAACGAGTCATATTCCTCTCAGATTTCATCAAAAATATCTTAATTTGTGTTCTGAAGATTACTGAAGGTCTTACGGGTGTGGAACAACATGAAGGTGAGTAATAAATGACAGAATCTTCATTTTTGGGTGAACTAACCCTTTAAAGGGAACATTTACAGGCACATCTGATAATCTACAGTGTTTACTGTTGTGAATGAATGTCTCTCCCAGTGGATATACGTGTCACATGAGAGAACCAGGTGCATTATGGGAGTGTGGAGCATCAGCTGACCTGTCTTCCAGCTTGCTGGAGAGCTGCTGCAGGATCTCAGCGGCCTGTTGATGATACTCCACCTGAGCCTGAACCAGAGCCGCCAGCTGACTGACCTGCTCGATCTACACACACACACACACACACACACACACACACATTAGCACACTGCAGACTGTGCACTATATACTCTAACAATGTGTATATCTGCAATGGACTATACGTATGGAGCGTTCTTTAGAACTTCCGCATTAATATAATCCAGCTGGAGAACTTCCGGTGAGAGTCATGTGCTGGTGTGTTGAGCATCAGCAGTGTCATACTTAGTTTATAATCAGAATATAGTCACTTAAATATTCAGGAATAGCATTAATGTAGTTATTCAAACGTAAGACGGCATAAAAAATAAATAAATAAAGACGTTCCTCAGTGTTCCTCCTCGACTAAATTCAATTCGACCATCAGTTTCCACACTTTTATGTGCAAAAAAAGCACTTTAGTTAGATGAATTGAATAAATGTGTGTTTTCACAAGTGTGCTGAAATCATTGACTGACAGCTGCTGTGATTATAAAGAGAGAGCGGCGCTCGCTTTCTGTCGTTCATTCACAAGAAAAGTTATTGTTTTTCAGGAGATTTTCTGAGTATTTCATACTTCACATTGACAAAATGTATTTTTAAACCTAGTTATTTTATAATGTTTAATATTTAGTCAAAAGCGAAGTGAAAAACGATTAGAGGAAATGGCTGATATATGCACAAATAAATGCTACTTTGCCGCCACCTGCTGGTTAAAGTGGTAATTATTGTCTTTTTTAAATAAGTATTTTCTATCAAATGTTGAATTTCCTACATTTTTAAACGTTCGGTTTTACAATAGGGACAATCTCAGAAGGATGAACAAGTAATGTTTGTGGTCATCACATTAAAATAACATTTGAAGTGCTGGAGAATAATGTTTGTGTGTTTAATTACAGACAGCGTTTATAAACGATCCCAATAACTTTGTCTTTATGGCAATCAATAAAACTGGTTTACTGGCAAATTAGGTAAATGTGATAACTGCATTAAAATATGAATACAACATTATAAAGTCAATCTTTGATGTTTTGTGTCGATGTACAGCGAGTACAGAATGAACAGCTGACAGTTCACCGGAAACACTCGAGCTGACTTAACCACAACCAGGAAGTAACCGTGCATATAGTCCATTTGGACTTAAAATGTAAACCATTATTTTGTGAGGTTTGCATTAGCGTGACCGTACGTCGTTCTCCAGCAGGTTAAACATGCTCTGCTCCGCCACCTCTTTAGACTCGTCAAATTTCTCCAGCGCCTGCTTGATCTCATCGTCCGTCACTTTCCCCTGACGCTTCTTCTTATAATCGAAGTCCAGACGACGACCTTCCATCTTCTTCAGATGGTGCTGCGGGAGAAACACACACGTTTACACGCGTTCATCCCTCTCTCTCTGCCGGTTAACGGACTCGAACCGCACCTGAATCTCTTTGAGGTCTTTCTCGTGCAGGTTCTGCAGCGGGTCGATGAAGTTCTGTTTGACGTTTATATCTAAAGCGTCTTTCACCTCACCGAGCTCACGCATGGATTCTCCGGCGTCCAGCAGAGCCAAGCCTGAACACACACACAACTCAATATCTTCTTCAGAATGAATACTATCTTTCCAACATAAGTTTGCAACTGATTCAATTTCTGATGTTGTTTTCTACACGGTAAACATTCATGACTAATTTTGACTCTTTCTTGGTTGATTGAATGCTGTTATTTAACCAGGAGGAGTTACCGAAGCTGGACTCTTCTCCGAGCTCGCGGCCGAACCTCGTCATGGCGTCGCCCAGCACCGTCTCAGCCTGCGGGTAACCCGGACCCTTATCCTGACCGCGGATCTTAGACATGGTGTTGATCATGCTCAGACGCGCCCTGGACGCTGAAACACACACACGTTCAGAAGAGCTGCTGATCCACAGAATCTCACACACACACACACACACACACAGACACACACACTCATACACACTCACACACACACACACACACACACACACACACTCATACACACTCACACACACACACACACACACACACACACACACACACACACACACACACACACACACACACACACACACACACACACACACACACACACACACACACACACACACACACACACACACACACACACACACACTCATACACACTCACACACACAGACACACACACACACTCACACACACACACACACACACACACTCATACACACTCACACTCACACACACACACACACACACACACACACACACACACTCACACACACACACACACACACACACACACACACACACACACACACACACACACACACACACTCACCAGGGTTGGGCTGCAGGTATTCTGTGGTTTTGGTCATGATGTCAAGCACCGCTCTGCTCGTGGTGTCCACTTTCTGCACACCAACAAACACACAAGAGTTCACACCAACATAATACACACTACAGTCAAAAGTGTGGAAACTTTCTATTTTTAATGATTTTGAACAAAGTTTCTTATGCTCATTAAGGTTCCATTTTATTCCAAATTATGGTTTTCTATTTTAACATAATATAATTTATTTCTGTGATCAAAGCTGAATTTTCAGCATCATTACTCCAGTCTTCAGTGTCACATGATCCTTCAGAAATCATTCTGATATGATGATTTATTATCAATGTTGGAAACAGTTGTGCTGCTTAATATTATTTTATATTAAATTAAATTATTTATATTTATATTAAATTATTTTATATTATTATATTATTATTTTACAACCTGTGATACTTTTTCAGGATTCTTTGATGAATAACAAATTAAAAAATATCAGCATTTATTTAAAATATAAATCTTTTGTAACAATATACACTACTGTTCAAATGTTTGGGGTCAGTAATTTTTTTTCTTTCTTTTTTTTTGAAAGAAATTAATACTTTTATTCAGCACGGATGTGTTAAAATGAGATAAAGTGATAGAAAAGATTTATATTGTTAGAAAATATTTTTATTTTAAATAAAAATTTATATTTTAAATAAATTATGATATTTTTTTAACTTTTATTCATCAATGAATCCTGAAATAAGTATCACAGTTTCCAAAAAAATATTGAGCAGCACACATTGAAAATAACTAAGCAGCAAATCATCATATTAGAATGATTTCTGAAGGATCATGTGACACTGAAGACTGGAGTAATGATGCTGAAAATTCAGCTTTGATCACAGGAATAAATTACACTTTACTATATATTCACATAGAAAACAGCTGATTTACACTGGAATAATATTTCACAATATTATTGTTTTTTCTGTATTTATTATGAAATAAATGCAGCCTTAATGAGCATAAGTTCAAAAACATTAAAAATAGTAATGTTTGCACACTTTTGACTGCTAGTGCATGTTTTGCATGCTGGTGCTGATATGATTCCAGCAAGACCACAACAAAAACCAATCACGTCGACGTGCCAGCGGGCTTCAGCATATCATTAACTGACCGCACAAGAGTCTCAAAAGAAGATTATCCCGATATATTATTCTGTTGATACGTACAATCGGGTAGATTTAGCTAAATGATGTGTTTTTATCGTTATGTGTCTGACGTTGTAAAAGCGATATCATTGTGCAGCGTTTACCTCAGTAAGCTGACCGAGTGGATCTCTGAGCTTGTGCAAGTGAGTGGAGGCGAGGCTAATTAGCATATTCATAGATCTGTGTATATTAATGAGTGTAGAGTTACATTAAAGCTATTTTAAGGCAGGAACATTTTTAAATATGTAAACTTCAGATGACATTGATTAATAATATAATCATAACATCACCTTTTCTATAGTGCTTTATATGAATCAAAGCAGCTTTACTGTACCAACCCACCTAACAAAAATACGTTCCAAGAGCGTTTTGCTAACGTTCCCGTTCCCGTGTGTGTGTGTGTGTGTGTGTGTGTGTGTACCTTTTCCATTTCTTTGAAATCATCGTCCAGTTTGGTTCCTTCAGCTCCTCCCACCTTCTCACTGACTTTCTACAGGTGAGAAACACACAATATAAATACAATATAAAAATGATTTTCTTACTCTGTATCTTTATCTTGTTTTCTAAACATTCAGAAACAGTTTACAGTAAGCTTGTTAACATTAGTTGTGTACAATGAAAAACACTTCCAAAGCATTTAATAATCTTAGTTAATGATCATTTCAGCATTTACTAATACAATATTGAAATCAAACGTTGTATCTGATGAACCCAAGCTGGCAAGAACTCTTTTTATTCACTAACTTTAACAAAGATTATAATAATAATAATGTGTTGCTCATTGTTAGTTTATGCATTAACTGACTGTAAAATGTTTCCAAGCATGCAATTTTGCATCTCCTATCTTGATTTAAGTCTTGTTTTCTAAATAATTCATCAAAATTAAGAGCGTTTACACTTAAAACAAGAACAAATATCTGCCAATGGAGTCAGAAAAATCATTTAATTCAACAGAAATCAAGATGATTTTACTGACTCCATTGGCAGATATTTTTAAGCTTCATTTTGACACTTTTCTGCTTCAGATTTTAAATTTCCAGTAAACGTATCTTGATTGTTTAGATGTTTGTATTGGAAGAAACACTTTCTGCAGTGCGACTGGATGACTGTAAACTGCAGATGCATCACTCTGATATTAATTATGGGCTGTTTACTTGTTTTCCTCCACAGAACCAGTGAGGATCTTCACAACACAGAAGATAAATGTGACGAAACACACTAATGATTCATTAACAATGTTGAGTCATTATTACTTTAATATCACACACTATATATATATATGATGCTCTTGTTTTATTCCAGGCTCTGAATATCACTGTGAAAGTGATGCTGCGTGAGATGGACTGTGTGCACGAGAGCCAGTTTCCATAGCAACAGCGACCTGATGATACCATCCGACAGAAAATAGAGATGTACGACCCCCATCCGTCTGTCTCTCATCACATCCACACATCCGAGCGCTGAATGTCATTCTACTATATCATATTTTCAGACTTTCCTGTGTATTTTACTGTTTTACTGTATATAAGTTTAGATTTCACTTGAAAGATTAAAATCAATAACTGTCTGAAACCCAGAAAACAGGAAGTGGAGAAACTGATGACATCACAAAGAACACCTACAACATTCTCAGGAAGCAGTCAGTGTCCATTCATGTGAGTCACATGACCAGCCCAGATCTCACAGAGACAGATGTCTGATTGAAGGCATTAGTAATTAGTGATCAGAACATCTACTCATTACTGAACTCATTAATATCCAGTTTACTTGATCAGATATCACAGATATTTGTTCTTGTTTTAAAGGGTTAGTTCAGCCAGAAATGAAAATAATGTCATTAATTACTCTCCCTCATGTCGTTCCACACCCGTAAGACCTTCGTTCATCTTCAGAACATAAATTAAGATATTTTTGATGAAATCCGATGGCTCAGTGAGGCTGGAGCAATGACATTTCCTCTCTCAAGATCCATTAATGTACTAAAAACATATTTAAATCAGGTCATGTGAGTACAGTGGTTCAATATTAATATTATAAAATGACGAGAATATTTTTGGTGCGCTAAAAAAACAAAATAACGACTTATTTAGTGATGGCCGATTTCAAAACACTGCTTCAGGAAGATTCGGAGCGTTATGAATCAGCGTATCGAATCATGATTCGGAGCGCCAAAGTCACGTGATTTCAGCAGTTTGACACGCAATCCGAATCATGATTCGACACAACAGATTCATAACGCTCCGAATCTTCCTGAAGCAGTGTTTTGAAATCGGCCATCACTAAATAAGTCGTTATTTTGTTTTTTTAGCGCACCAAAAATATTCTCGTCATTTTATAATATTAATATTGAACCACTGTACTCACATGAACTGATTTAAATATGTTTTTAGTACATTAATGGATCTTGAGAGAGGAAATGTCATTGCTCCGGCCTCACAGAGTCATCGGATTTCATCAAAAATATCTTAATTTGTGTTCTGAAGATGAATGAAGGTCTTACAGGTGTGGAACAACATGAGGGAGAGTAATTAATGACATTATTTTCATTTTTGGGTGAACTAACCCTTTAAGATGCTCTTCTATTTTAATTCGGAACATAGTAAGCGACAGCGTTAGTAGTATAAATACTGTCCACATGTACTGTTACATCATCATCAGTCAGAGTGATACTCTGTGACGTGATCACTGCACATGTCAATCAGACGCTCACTTCCTGTGTAAGTGGGCGGTTCTTGATAGTCAAAAGTGTTTCTGCACGAGTGTAACGTACACACATCTCTCTCACTCATGTCTAGATCAATCCGTCAGTCTGAAACGCCTGTTATGTAAGAAGACCGATATGAACTGAGAGAAGCTCTAACTGTCCGTCCATACTGTGTGTGTGTGTGTGTGTGTGTGTGTGGACAGTATAAATTAAAGATGTGCAGTGCAGCAGGTTTACTCTGAGCATGTATTATTCATCTCTCTCCTCTTGTACGTGGTTTTCATATGTTAGTCGTATCTCAACACACTCCTGACGTGTTTATGATGTTCAGATCAACTCAATCTGTTCACAACTGTGTTTATTTATATAAAGATAATAACATATTCATACACAAATACATTTACATACACATAAATATATGCAGACACACTGTAAATGCATTAATTAATTATTTAAATATTGATATCACAATATATTTTATAAAATAGTAAGACTAGTATCATGATTAAAATTATAATTATATTAATATAATGTATAATAAATGTACCCTATTAAAATTTCATTTGCTTCTGTTTTGTTTCTCTGCTTTACTTTACTAAAAGTATTAATACATTAAATTAAGCATTAATATGAATTACCCGAAGCAGATCTGTACAGGTGGACAGGGTTGGGGAGTAACGAAATACTTTGTTGCGCATTTAAAATACAAAATTTGAGTAACTGCATTTCATTAGTTACATTTTAAATGGGAGGTAATCAAATTACAGTTACATCCGAAAAGTATTTTAGATTACCAAAGTGATTACTTTTTACTTTACTGAATTTTATTGTAATTTATTTAATTTAAACATTAATGTAAACAGTGATTCTCCAACTCAGTCTGCAAAAGCTACAGTTCTGCTCATAAGTTTCATACCCCTTGCAGAATATGCAACATTTTAATAATTTTAAAATGGCATGTTATTTTTATTTAGCTAGTACACTCCTGAATAAGCTATTTCACATAACAGATACTCCACAAGACCAGCGTTGCCAAGTCCGAGGTTTTCCCGCAGAATTGGGCTACTTTAACACTGTTGCCGCAGGTTTTTCATGTCAAATAACATGATATTTAGCCCCTGGAATGCAAATTTTATGCGACTGGGCTAGTTTTGAGTAGCAATTGGCTGGGTTTTGTTGCAAGAACCTGGTAACCCTGCACAAGACTGAATTTATAAAAATTGTCCCATTAAAAAATTGACATACCCTTGAATCTTAACTGCCCTGTCAGTACCTGGAATAATTCTAATTTCAACTTATTTCACAATTATGACTTTTTTTCTCGCGATGGCGAGTTTGCATCTTACAATTCTAATTTTTTTTTTTAATTGATGTAAACTCACAATTGCAAGTTATAAAGTCAGAATCGCGTGTGATAAAAACGTGCAATTCTGACTTTTTTCTCGCAATTTTTTTCCTCAAAATTGAGTTTATATCTCAGAATTCTAAATTCTTTTCTCAATATTGCAAGTTTATATCTCACAATTCTGACTTTATAACTCGCAATTGCAACTTTATATCATGCAATTGACCCTTCGCAGGGAGTTTGATTGACAAGCGATCTAACCAATCAGAACGCTGAATCCACCATTTTCGACAAAGCAGTCAGGAGTTAGATTAACCTCGGTGGACTTGAAATTGAAAAATGGTGTGTGTACTGACGTCTTTCCGAGTTTGAAACAACATTCCTTCTGATGTTCATTCATGTTTATTTGATGCTATAAATGAACTAGTAGGAAGAGATGATCGGTTCACGAGCCGCTTGAGATGAGCCACTACAGAGATCTGTCACGACACATTAAAGAGCCACAAAACGCTTTTTATTGTCTGAATTTATTAGAAAAACTACACAGTTTTAAAGCTGGGACGTTGTTTAATATCATCAGTAACCTGCTCCGTCTTGTCTGTCGACGTGTTGTCAGTGTCCTCTTTGCTCCGCGATGCATTTTTCACTGCGTGTGGCGTGACAGCGCCATGGCTTGTCGGACAAAGCAACAGAAACTAAGGGGGGCGGGTCTTTGCAAAGAGTCAATTCTGAGAAAAAATGTAGAATTGTGAGCTGAAAACTCACAGTTACCTTTTTTTTTGTTACATAGAACTTCATATTAAAATAAAGTATTTCGATTAAGTTACAAAACTTGGGTAATCTAATGGAATACATTATAAATTACTTTTTAAAGCATGTATTTTGTAATCTGTAGTGAAATTCTTTTTAAAAGCCCTGCAGGTGGAGCTGGGGAAGGTGGAGGGTTTCTGAAAGCGCACTGCAACTGTTACAGCAAATGCTGGTCAGTATTTAAAGGTTGAGCAGCGAGCTCATTGGCTACTGATACAGCAGGAACCAATCAGCTGTGCCCTATAGAATGATGTGACTGTGAGCAAACTGAGTTATGGACTACGCCATCTAGAGTTTCATGACAGAATTTTGTATTTAACTAATGGAACATTATTGTAATGTGTCACCACCAATTATTAAAATATTATAATACATATTTATTAAACATATAATTTAATGTTCCAAATAAAGCACATTTGCTGACATCATCTCGTCTTGTTTAAACACACACACACACACAATGTGTGCAAGCATCCAGTTTCACACACTAATCTTTCCAGATCTCGAAGCATTATGAGTGATTCTAGACTCTCTTTCTACTTCTGCTGTTTGTCTGATGAATTCAACATTCAAAATTTATTATCCAAATCCAATGCAACTTTAATTACCAGTGAAGACTGAACTAAACCACTAATGTGACATTGTTTCTGTTCCCTTTGAGTATTGATTCATGTTGACGTGTGCGCATTAAGGACAGAGTATTGATTCACATTTCTATTTCTGGTGGGCCGGGAGCTATTTTAAACAAATATGTGCCATGGCATGTATTATCAATAATCCTTACTTGGATAAAATAAATGAATAAATGTAAAGTATTTGATGTGACAAGCTGACAATCATCATTATAGCAAAAAAAAAGTAATAAATGTTTGTTTTCTCTAGCAACAATTTGTATTCATATTTTTTTGTAAATTCTATCAAACTAACCATTTAAATTTATATTGTAAAAGATTTTTTTTTTTAGATTTCAAAAGTATTTTCAACTGTTTTTCAAAGGCGTGAATGTTTAATGTTTAAAATATTTTTATATTTTATTTTTATATTCGAGACTTTAATGTTTGTTTCTACACAGAAAGTGACTTTAAAAAAAAATAAACACAAATATTAGTCTTTTTCTCCTCAGGTGAGCATCATTTCAGCGCGCGCGGCCGATTACATAACGCGCGTGAATATTCGCGATCACGTGACGGTGCCTGGTCACCCGCAGGTCTCGCGCTGTTTTCATACATTCAAAAACGACCACACTGACTGCAGATAAGCGCCAACAAACTCGTTTTCTGAACTCTGACTCAAATGAAGAGTGTGATGATTGATGACTGATGGTTTCATAGAGACCAAACCCATCATCATCATCATCATCATCAACGCGAATAACGGACGGATTCAGCTCTTACCTGAGTCGCTTTGTGAAACTGCTTTTTCAGCCCCGCCACAGACATTTCCGCTCTTTGTTTATTCCCTTCCGCTCCTCTTTAATGAAAGGGTTTTTTAAGAGGCTTTTGAGGTAAAAAAAAATATCCGTTACGGTCGCGCGGACTCGCCGAGTGTCTGGACCGATGATCGCGCGCGTGACGTCACACGACCCGCCCTGAGCGCGCGCGGATGGTGAAGAATCAGACATGAACCAATAAATCATCGTTTGCGCGAGTTTGAGCTTCAGGAAGACTTTCAGCACCGCGGACAGCAGCTGATCACATGAGCTCTGAGGACACGTCATGAGCATCATATAATCACTTCTCTTGAGGGAGACCGGGGCTAGTTGTCACATAGTTTGCGTACTCCGTTTGTCTCAATTATTTATATTTTTACAAATTGGGTTTTTTATTAGTAGCAACATTAATTAAGGGGTTCACCCAAAAAATGAAAATAATGTTATTAATTACTCACCCTCATGTCGTTACAAGACCTTCTTTGATCTTCAGAACACAAATTAAGATATTTTTGATGAAGTTTGATGGCTCCGTGAGGCCTGCATAGCCAGCAATGACATTTCCTCTCTCAAGATCCATTAATGTACTAAAAACATATTTAAATCAGGTCATGTGAGTACAGTGGTTCAATATTAATATTATAATGCCACGAGAATATTTTTGGTGCGCCAAAAAAACTAAATAACGACTTATTTAGTGATGGCCGATTTCAAAACACTGCTTCAGGAAGCTTCGGAGCGTTATGAATCTTTTGTGTCGAATCATGATCGCTTGTCAAACTGCTGAAATCACGTGACTTTGGCGCTCCAAACCGCTGATTCGACACACTGATTCATAACGCTATGCAGGCCTCACTGAGCAATCGGATTTCATCAAAAATATCTTAATTTGTGTTCTGAAGATGAACGAAGGTCTTACGGGTGTGGAACGACATGAGGGTGAGGAATTAATGACATTATTTTCATTTTTGGGTGAACTAACCCTGTAACATGAACAATTAAGAAATACTTCTAAAGCATTTAATAACCTTAGTTAATATTATTTTAAACATTTACTAATACATTAATAAAATTAAAATACAATTCAGTTATTATTGTGTCTTGTGAAATCTGTTACGTGAAATAGCTTCATCAGGGCAGTATTAACACAACAACATGCGATTCTTATGATCCGTTTATTTTTATTATTAAACATGATGTTGCAGATTCTGAAAAGGGTGCAAACGTATGCACTCAACTGTACTGTGGGGTTTAAACTTTTACCTTGAAAATCTAGTCATCTTATACCTGAAAATCAACAAAACATGAAACTACATTAAATAAATGTAAAACTCTTCTAAAGAAGTGTTTTTGTGGTGTTTCGGCCGTGATTTTTAATGTAATCAGACCGACATGCTTTTAATAACCAAAAATACACTAATTGGACTCGGGCGCCACCTATTGGTGTAATGACGTAAACTGCAGAAACAGCCGCAAAGAATATGAACAAGTGCTGTTGGGTTCATAAGAGTCGAGTGTGTGCTTCTTTCCCCACTCACAGCCTTTACGTCATCACGTGGACGGCGAGCAGCAGGAGTATTTATTTCTGTGTATTCATGATGTCATTTTTCATTTATCTGATAAAATATGCAGCTGGAAAATTTTAATGAACGTTTCAGTGTTCTAAACTATGTTTTGCTGAGGCAACTTCTCTGAAAGTTGATCATCATGTTGACATCCGAACGCTTTTTTAAAGACATCGGTTAGAAAACAGGCGGGATTTTACCTCAGTGGAGAGTGCGCGCGCACCCGGTAAGGTGTTGTTTTTCAAAATGTAACGGTATATAGACCAGGGGTGACCAAACATTTTTAAAAGGAGGCAGATTCGATGTTGTGGACACACCAATATATATATATATATATATATATATATATATATATATATATATATATATATATATATATATATATATGAAGAGTTTATTTGCAAAAACAGATAACTCCATTTTTATGAATTCTCACAAATCATGTTTTTTTTTATTGTGCATTCCAAGTAATAACAATCAAACTGCAGTTGGGCTGTTTTGATTAAGTAATGATAACTCTAAAAAATACATGTAAATTAAAAAATTAAAATTCATTGAAAGTATGTTTTATATATATATTAAAAGTTTGTTTTTTAGCAAAAGCAGATAACTCCAACAGTCGTTTTTTGGCAAAAGCAGATAACTCCACATTTCATGTTTCATAGTTAAACAAAACCCAAGTAATTGCATTTAAAACACTCTCAAACACACATGTGCACACAAACGCACACACACACACACACACAAACACAAACAGATCGGCACACACACACACACACACACGCTCTCTCTCTCTCAAACACACACACACACACACACACACACACACACACACAGAGATCGGCACACAAGTACACACACACGCACTCATCCACACACGCACGCGCGCACACACACACACACAAGCAAAAGGACAACCAATTTTTCAGCATGTAAGTCGTGTATGGTGTACAAGGACTTACAGGAGTCGAAATCATAAATCTTCGATCACTTTTAGTGAGCTTTGATAAAACTTCCCTCAGCTAGCGCGTCTTTTTGAAGTGACTAGAAGCCTTGTCACCTGACCTGAATACTGCGCGCTGATTCGCTAAAAAGGACTTATCGGTTTCTGTCTGTACACAAACAAGGGCGCTTGTCGGCTTCTGCTGTAAAACGTGAACTTACGATGCCTGAAAGTGGGCAAAACCGGCTCTTCTGACAAAATGGATTTAGGGCACAGAACGTGCTATATATGGAGAATAATGCACAGCACTTAGTTCATTTTTTAAAAAAAATGGCCTTTATCGGTTTTTGCAAATGAACTCTTCATATATATATATTACATGTTTTGTTTCTTGGAAACATGACCAATTTGACAATCTTGAGCTGACAGTAGAGCTTGAGATAGGACACAGATGTAAATTTAATACACAAACATTATCTGTAAAACTTTTAACTTTGTTTTAAAGGGTGGAATTAAATATTATTACTGAATTAGAACTCTATTTTTATTTACATTAACAAGTACTCTAGATCACCACAGGTTAAACCACACATGGACCTCACTGGTAAACAGTAAAAAAATATTGTTTCTATATCTAGAATGGTTTTATGTTATTTAGTCTATTAACACATTTAAAATAAAATTGCACAAAACTGCAAGTTTATGACAAAAATAGTCTGTAACTTGGCCTTTACTACTCATTTAATACGTCTACATTAAAAATTAAATAAAATGAGAGATTAACCTACATTTATGACAAAATACCATGGTTACAGTTAGTGTTACCACAGTAAATCCTTGATAATGTTGACGAATTGTTGGTTGAAATGTATTCTAACTGGATGGGCTCAATGTTTCTCCTGATTTGCACGTTAGTGTTGTTGATTAAGTTGGCGCTGTTTCAACTGGCTTTAAACTAAATTAAATCATAAAATTCATCCCAGGCCGGACTTTGGACACCCCTGATATAGACCATTTAGACCCTTTTCACAGACTATGATAAGGCGTTTTAACGGCCATCAATATCGTAAATTCTGCTAAGTTTTTTATATTTTCATTTTTTGAATAAGTATTATATTACCATTATTACAGTAAATTACAAAAAAAAATTGGTAATTATTACCAGTGTTGGGCAGTAACGCGGTTACTTTTGACATTAACTAATACTGTAACGCATTACTTTTTAAATAAATTAACTCCGTTACTATATGGTGCGTTGTGTGTTACTTTTTTAATTAATTAATTTTGGCTGAAGTGTGTAGCCTACAGCCTAACCTGTTTACAGCAGAGATGTTTGTAGGATTGGTGGATGCCAACCACTGTAAACACGAAAACGCACTGTGGGCATGTTTCCGTTTATTCAAGTATGTGCAGCAGTCATAGCCAGTCAAAGCGAGAACAAGACGAGTTTCTCAAAGTGGAAATATGCTCATTATTTCATTTTAGTTGAGCATAAAGACAAAATCCTTTTAGTCAAATGTAAGCGTCTTTCTGGTTTGAATGTCCTATCTACTGCGATAAACAGCAACTCCAATCTGTCAGCACCTCCAGAAACGTAATTCATTTAAGCCATTAGTTGACTAATCGCATTTATATTAATTTAATTTCTTAAATACTGGAGAGAATAAACCATAATAATGATCGTAATATAGGCTATAAATCATGCATAAAGCTGGCCACAAAGAACTGGCAAAATTAATGATTATGAATCTGACAAAAACAGCAAGGAGACATTTTAATTGTTTATTAATAAAGTAATGTTTTCTGAATGTGTGCGAAGATGAAGTTGACATTGCTGACTCTCATCATCTCCGGATACTGGATGTGCCTAGAGAGAGAATGTACATTTCATTCGGATTAGGCTACATAAAGTAGCCTATTTCTTTTCGTTTTTAGATATTTCAGGCTTTCTATAGATATATTTCTCATGCATGTGAGGCAAGCAGCCGCTGAGTTTCTTTAATTTAGCCTATAAGTCGCGCTCAAGGTCACGTGCCAGTGATCGCGCCTGCGCCTGCCATAATTATATTGTCTGCTATATTTGCTTCTTATTTATTAAATCCAGGCAATTGGTTGATGAAACATTGATTAAAATTAAGATACAATTTTTACAAAACGAAATTCACTTTAAAGAAAGGCTTTCTTCGAAAACAAAACTTAATGAAGTAGTCAAAATCATGTCTGACCCACTCCATGACTCCCGATATATTGCACATCTTATGATGCATCTTACTCATGCTGTTCACTTTTCATAATCAAGTAAATTAATTTAAAACATAACATAGGACTATTTAAACATAAATATAAAACTACATTTTCTGTAACGGCTACCAACACCTATTGTACAGTACAGAGAAATTTCATGAGCAAGAGCGGATCATGAGTCACGAGTCGGATCAAGAATAATTTAATTCTTAGACTTATATTTAATATTGGGGCATTCAAGTTATTTGAAATATTTAAAAAAAAATAAGTAACGCAATAGTTACTTTCCCTGGTAATTAGTTACTTTTCTAATGATGTAACTCAGTTACTAACTCCGTTACTATTTGTGAGAACTAGTAACTATAACTAATTACTTTTTTAAAGTAACGTACCCAACACTGATTATTACATCTTTCTCTCTTCTGACTGCCGTTTTCAATCGTTCTCCATTTTTTCCTCTTTTTGAAAGTTGTGAAAAACACTATAGTGGAGTTTTTCTTTCTCTATTTGTGCAAATGGAAACCAATTTTTTTTTTAATAAAGTCTCTCTCACCGCAATAATATTTTACCCGGTCTGTGTACGTTTTGATAGTTTGTTTTCCAATTTGAAATGAAATATGCAGAAACGAGAAAACGGTCGTTTCCCGTTTTTTCGTTTGTTAAAAAAAAAAAAACGGAAAAACGAGATTTTGACTCGATTTTCGTTTTTTCGGGTCACGGATAGAAAATGGAAACATGACTTCAAAACTCGTTTTCCACGTGTGGGCGGTCATTACACGCCCCTTTCAGCCGATTGGTCAATCAAATCTGAGCCAGTGACGTCATCTTCAGTTCGTTCAACAAAATAACTGTCCTCTGCCGTTATATCAGTAGATGTCATAAATCGGCTTTCTTCTGTGCAACCTAACGCGTATTTCACAGAAATATTTATTTCAGAAATGTTAATCAGCACACAGACTGTTGTAATGCTGTTTGTAGTTTAATATGCATAGTGAAACTGCACTACCCACACAGAGGAGCGGATGAAAAGCACAGATTTAAAAAAAATAAATAAATAAATACAGTTTTTATTTTATTCTATTCTGAATAAATAGAATAGGCCTAAATCACAATAAATAAGTAGTGTAAGCAATTTTGAAAAACGAACAATAGCTCATCTCTCTTTATTTATTTAGCCTAACATTGCCTACTGAATATAGGCTAATGTTAATAACACTTTGGTTGAAAGATTGAGGGAATATGTAAAGATAAAACATTAAAGATCAAAATTACAGCTACATAGCTATTTTAGTTATGACAAAAATAATATATGTTAAGCCAAAACGAATTCATTTAAAGCTGAACTGAAACAGAAACCGGCGTTATAACTACTTTGACACAAATCCAAATGTTTCAATATTCACGATTTGGAGGCTAAACTATATTTATTATTTAAACGCTTTTATTGTAGCATACACAGACTACTTAAAATAAGCAGTATAACTTTTTATATATTTGGTTGAATGTATGTTATTTTGACAGTTACAGGCTGTGATGTCAAGTTACTAAAACTGATGTTGCGCGTGATGCGCCGACGCGTTTACTTGAATTTTCTTATCCTAAAAGTGGAAACAACTTAAAATACTCAGACATTTATGGTCAAATATATGTAACACCATTCGAATCTGTGAAGGGTTAAATAGGCCTATTATTTTTGTACACTCACAATAAAAACAAAACATTGCTCGTAAAATAAACAAAGAAATTTTCTGCTGTCTCGGTTTCCTTTCTGTGAACTTCTCAAAAATGAACCGACACTCATATTGTCGCAGTTTTTTCCCCTTTCATTTTGGTAAAATGTTAATTACTTAAGTGAAATAAATTTCGCGCATAGACATAGGCTATTCCTTTTATATAATTCAATCCTTTGTTCTCCATTCACAGAAGCACTGCAGGTGCGTGATGATGATGAATCCTCATGTTCTGTTTATTCTGCTATTTGTTCATGTAGGCTAAAACTAAACCCCTGGGATTTTTTTTAATGATTCACAGACATTTATCAAATTTTGTTTAATTCTAATTTAATATAATATTGTCGGTTGATGAAACGATGATCACATCAGTTAAAAAGTCAGGGGGAAAAAACAGAAATTGACAAAGCAACAATAATTTTCGTTTAGTTTAAGTTTTTCAAAACATCCACAGAACTGCATACAGTAAATTTTCCCGCTGTTTAATCCACGAATATTTACAAAATAAAATAATTACAAAGATAATAAAAGTTCTATGTTTAATATACGAGAGTTTTTGTTTTGCTGTTGTCCACTAAAGCAATTGACGCAGAATCGCCAATAGCCGTTAAATCGAAATTGAAAGTAAAATGTTCAGGGCCATTTATAGCTAATTCATTCAAAAGCAAAGGAAAGACAGAAAAAGTGAGGATAGCAAGTAAACTGTGACATATAATAATGTTCACTGTGTTCATAAAAGTGTTTAATTTAAGAGATAAAATCAGCATGGCCATTTATAAGCTAAGAAAAACTAAAAAGCCCCCCGATCAATGGTAATACCGTTGCCACCTAGTGGATAGCCTATTTTCTAATATGACTGCATAGTCTACTGCAAGGAATGCGTCTGCTAAATGATTGAATTTAAATGTATAAAATGTAAACAAAACATTAAAATAATAAGAAAAAAAAAGATGAGTGCAGTAGCCACTGATCTATAATAGAGAATATCTATCATTATAGCCTATTGATCGGTGGTAGTAGCCCAAAGGATGTCATGCGCTTGGTAACAGATGTAGAGGAATTTACATTTTAAAAACACAATGACAGCTTAAAAACAGACTTAATTAAATTTACTGTAAGTTTTTTAAACTTTTTTTATCTGTGCAAACATATTTCTGTGAAATACGCGTTAGGTTGCACAGAAGAAAGCAGATTTATGACATCTACTGATATAGCAGCAGAGGACTTTTATTTTGTTGAATGAACTGAAGATGACGTCATTGGCTCAGATTTGATAGACCAATCGGCTGAAAGGGGCGTGTAATGACCGCCCACATGTGGAAAACGAGTTTTTAAGTCATGTTTCCGTTTTCTATCCGTGAAAATCAAAATCTTGTTTTTCCGTTTTTTTTAACAAATGAAAAAACGGGAAACGACTGTTTTCTCGTTTCTGCGTATTTCATTTCAAATTGGAAAACAAACTATCAAAACGTACACGGACCTTACCCAACTATGATGACTTGATGAAACCCGAAAATGTGAAAAGGGTCTATTAACTTTTAAGTTTGTTTCGAAATGGATCAAGTGCTGGACTCCTGAAACATAAATCACTATGTTCATCATTACTAACTGATTGTAATTACTGACAATGTGTAATTCGAGGTACAGTATATGTAAAACACATTCCCTTTTTAAGCTTGTAAAATACATATTTTAAAGGTCTCGTTCTTCGTGATCCCATGTTTCAAACTTTAGTTAGTGTGTAATGTTGTTGTTAGAGTATAAATAAAATCTGTAAAATTTTAAAGCTCAAAGTTCAATGCCAAGCAAGATATTTTATTTAACAGAAGTCGCCTACATCGAATGGCCAGTTTGGACTACATCCCTCTACTTCCTTCTTTAATGACGTCACTAAAATAGTTTTTTGACTAACCTCCCCCCACAGGAATACACAAGAGTTGCGTTTGTAGAGTGTGTTTGTCGCCATGTCGTCGAAACGCTGTTATTTTCATCCCGCAGTCCAATCACCGGGTCTGATTCCGGCTCAAATTGATAGGGTAAAATTAAAGACATGTTTACAATAACACTGAGCACATGCATCTCCATGTTATGGTAAGAGGCGTGACCTTTCCGCTAAGCTGCTGTCGAATCACAACACAGGAACCGCTGGCACAATCAGAACCCGTTACGTATTTCTGAAGGAGGGACTTCATAGAACAAGGAGCCCGTTTTTATGACAGTGGAAACAGCGTTATACAGATAAGTAAATTATGTGAAAAATACTTCGTTTTTTTTACACGCGAAACATGAACACATGTTATATTGTGCACTATAAACACAATCAAAGCTTCAAAAAAACACGAAAAACGGGACCTTTAATGAAAAAATATATACATTAGATTCTTAAGCCACAAACATGAAAACCTGTTAACTGTTCAATTAAGTGAAACAGAAAAACTTATATCTTTGGAAAGTAGGTTGTATTTACACATTTACACATTTACTTAAAACAAAAAAGAAAACATTAGTTTGACTTTACAGTGAGCATCCAGTAGATCAGAGAGCGGCATCACTGTTAGTGTCCTGGTTATAGTTCAGATTGAGTTCTCTCTGGTGTGATGGGTTTGAACTCAGAGCTGAAATCAGAGCAGCATATCCTCTCTCTCTAATATTGCAGTGAGACAACCTGCAGAGACAAAGAGAAAAACTCAAAACACTTTATCCAGCAGGAGCAATGTAAGAATATATGGCTGGTTTACATGAGTTGCATCCCAAATGGCATACTATAAACTATGCACTTATACATTATGTACTATGTACTCATCCATGTAGTGTGTGCATTTTATAATGTTATTTTGTCATTCAGCAGAGTCTGATACCGCCTACCCCTCCGCTATGTAATTAAAGCTGTGACAGTTGAGTGCATGAAGTGTCCAACATTCCACACTTTGTTTTTTTCTACTAATTTAGTGCATCATCCAGGTATTTAAAGTGCACTTTTTCTTTTTGAAATTTTCAGTGTGAACACACTACTCACTATTTATACTTAAAAACATCATAGAATACCGCATAAGTACGCAAATTGGGATGCACAAATATTTAATAATAAATCTGTAGTGATAATGTTCTTAATAGTAGTAATATTAAGTAGTAATGGTCATAACAGGAATGTAGTGGTGCAAAAAAGTTCAAGTATGCATCTTGTTGTTTGTATAAAGTCCAGAGTTTTAGCAAATGAAGATATTTAGCACTTTCTGGAGGCAGATAAGCTGCAGTGTCCATGTGTGCTGCTGCCTCCCCTTGACAGACACTTTTTAATTACTTCAAATTCAAGCTAAAGAAGTTTAGCTGAATGTACCACTGTGCCTTGATTTAATTCAATAATTATAGTGATAATACTATATCACTCACTCTAGTTTCTCCAGTTTACAGCGTGGGTTCTTCAGTAGAACAGACAAATGCTTCACTCCTGAATCTCCTGGTTCATTGTAGTTCAGATTGAGTTCTCTCAGATGAGAAGGGTTTGATATCAGCACTAAAGCCAGAGCTGCACAACCTTCCTCGCCAATACCACAGCTCTCCAACCTGAGGATAGAAAGACACTTACAGCCGATCACTCATAAATTATAAATATACCTCCATCAAATGCTAATGTTAAGATTTTTCACCAGCATTGTTTTTAGACAGTTATAACTTTTGCTTTAGTGTGTCAGTAGAAATTATCAGTTTCCGAACATTAATTGTGCTATATAATCCAGCGATATTTTTGTCCAACTGTATGGTCCACACAAGTCTGTCTGGGTTTAGAGACATGAAATATCACTCACTGTAGTTTCTCCAATTTACAGTGCTGATCTCCCAGTAGGTCATAGAGTTGCTTTACTCCTAAGAACCCTGGATTATTAGAGTTCATATTGAGTTCTCTTATGTGTGAGGGGTTTGATCTCAGACCTGAAACCAGAACAGCAAAACCTTTCTCACTAATACTGCAGTCATCAAGCCTGCAGAGAGAAGGAGAAAAATACCTCAACACTAATGCATATCAACAAGAGTGAGTGACACTATGTATGAAAATCTGTTTAAAATTGTGATATGTTACTCACTGTAGTTTCTCAAGTTTACACAGTGGATCCTTCAGGAAATCAAACAGCATCTTCACTCCCAAGTCTCCAGGTTCACTCCTGCTCAGATTGAGTTGTCTCAGATGTGACGGGTTCAATTTCAGACCTGAAACCAGGGCAGTGAAACCTTCCTCACCGATGCTGCAGTATTCCAGCCTGCAAAGAGAAAGAGAAATTCTCCTCATGCTTAAGCTCAATACAAGATCAATGAGATTCAGAACTGTAATCCTGCAGTTTGTCTTTTCTGCAGCACTAAAAGGAACTGCAAAAGTAATGACTCCAAACATGCACTGTTCGGTCATACAGGCAGTTCTGCACCAAGTACAAGTCCCTTTAAGGTAAGTCATTTCACTTGGTGACCATCTTTGAAACACCTCTCACACAGGTATTTCGGTCATGCAAGGACAAAAAAGTAAAAAAATTGATAAATCTAATCTGGTTGTCCTGATACAAGAGTCACAAGGAAATAATATCTTAGAAACTCTGCAATCCAAATTCAAATAAAATAAAATATTTAAAACTCAAAATATTGACAAATTAATAACCATGATTCATTTTTTATTGATGCTTTAAGAACTGATGAACTGAAGTTCTTCAATAAAAACAATAGTTTTTGATTTTGTGTCTTTTTAGCATTTTAACTTAGAGTAAGGTTATTTTAATATACTGATAATCATTTATTAATTTAAATATGTTTAAGTCATCCTGGGTTGAGAACCACTGAAATATACATGTTTGTTTGAAACAAACACTTCCTGCTGATGCTGGTATGGTACACTGATTATTTCTATGGAAAAAAATAAAAAAATAAAAATCAATCACTGTAGTTTCTCCAGTTTACAGTTTGGGTCCTTCAGTAGGTCAGAGAGAAGCTTCACTCCAGAATCTCCTGGTTCGTTGTTGTTCAGATTTAGTTCTCTCAGATGTGAAGGGTTTGATATCAGTGCTAAAGCCAGAGCAGCACAACCTTCCTCTCCGATACTGCAGTCATACAGCCTACAGACAGAAAAGACATTCAGTGTGTATGTACACATGTGATAGAATGTGATTTTTAAAAGCTAAAACTTACTTTGAGTTGCAATATTTATCAACATAATTGCAATTGTGCAGTCCTACAAAATACTGATGTTGATGATGAACCAAACATACAGTAACCACAATATCAGTCCACTGAAATTATTTTACATTGTGTTATGGGGTTTATGTATGGTTATTGTAAAAAAAAAAAAAAAAAGAAAAAAAAAACTGTAGAGAAGAAAGTTTGGAATTAAATATGGTTAGACTTTATTTCAGTAGTCCACTTTAGACATTCTACTAAAAATAAGTAACTTTGCAACTACATGTCAACTAACTCTCAGAGTATTATTAGACTGTTCCGTTAGGGTTAACGTTAGTAGAATAAGTTGACATATAGTTGCAAAGTTACTTCTATCGACATAAAGTGTTACCTTAAATATATACAAAAATATGAAAAAACATATATATAAATTATACTGAAGATATCACTTACTGTAGTTTCTCCAGTTCACAGTGTGTGTCCTTCAGTAGATCAGACAGAAGCTTCACTGCTGAATATCCCAGTTTATTCCAACTCAGATTGAGTTCTCTCAGATGTGAT
Organism: Chanodichthys erythropterus; assembly: GCF_024489055.1. Classification (NCBI taxonomy): domain Eukaryota; kingdom Metazoa; phylum Chordata; class Actinopteri; order Cypriniformes; family Xenocyprididae; genus Chanodichthys; species Chanodichthys erythropterus. The sequence continues at coordinate 38,485,311 of NC_090240.1, forward strand.
GGGTTTGATATAAGAGATGAAGCCAGAGCAGCACATCCTTCATCTCCAATGCTATCGTATTTCAGCCTGCAGAGAAGAGAATGACTAAAATTTACTGCTCAACACAAATTCTACATTTAATATAAAATGAAGAATGAAACATTTAAAAATGTAAGTAACTGATTTGATAAAATTAATAACTATCATCACTCACTCTAGTTTCTCCAGTTTACATTGTGGGTCTTTCAGTAGAAAAGACAGAAGCTTCACTCCTAAATCTCCTGGTTCATTGTAGTTCAGATTGAGTTCTTTAACATGTGATGGGTTTGATAACAGGCCTAATACCAGGGCAGCACAACCTTCCTCTCCAATACTGCAGCACTCCAACCTGAGGAGAAAAACACACTCAGGGTGTGTTTACATTTGTAGTTCACTTCTCTTGGATCTTTTGGTCCGGACTTTTGGTCACTTAGCATTTACACTGTCATTTGTAACATCCAACTTAAAGATATAAAACAATAACAACAACAAAAAAACATTGTATGACATATATTTTGTGATGAAACACCTGAAACAATGCTGTGTGCTGGGCTAAACGCTTATCTGTGTATATATAATGGTATTTTTACCAGCTGAGATCTTGTGAAGAGTCGACAGCAGGACTGTCTCTTTTACACACACAAATTAAGATGTGCTACAAGGAGACACATTTCCAATACCTGTACCAAACTGTAATGGGAAACAATGTGACTATGACAAGAACCAGGACATTTTGGGCATGCTGTCCTTTTTAGGGTTGTATTTTGTGACATCACGTCCTGTGGGTCCATTTAGATGCCTGTGGTCCATGTTGCATTCATATTTTAGTTGACCAGCACCAGAGTACATTTGGAAGTGGACCGAGACCCACATTTTCAGTGGTCTCAATCCGCTTGTTTGGTGCATACCAAAGTTCGGATGGCAGCATTCACGCTTATTTAAATGAACCGCACTAACATAGCAATTGCACCAGAGTTTGCTTTAGTCCAACCAAACCTGCCAACAGCTCAACACTCATATTCTGATTCTGAAAATTAACAGACAAGTGACTTAAGAGACCAGTTGAACATTTAGAAATGTGGGCTGTTGTTAACAGTACCTTAACTAAAGTACTTGGAAAGAAACATTCACTCCAACATTCATATTTATGGGCTACCAGAAACACCAGCTTACACATCTAGTTCAAATATATTTCTTTAACTAATGTTAGCAATGCTATGCATTTTGCAGCCCTTAATATGAAACATCACTCACTGTAGTATTTCCAGTTTACAGTGTGGGTCCTTCAGTAGATCAGACAAATGCTTCACTCCTGAATCTCCTGGTTTGTTCCTGCTCAGATTGAGTTCTCTAATATGTGAGGGGTTTGATCTCAGACCTAAAAGCAAAGCTGTAAAACATTCCTCTCCAATACTGCAGTCATCAAGCCTGCAGACAGAAAAAGAAAAAACACCTCATACTTGAGGCTCTTGCCGACATTTGCACCAGGAACAAACATTTTCCTGATGACAAAATGACAATTATTTTTCTTCTCATCAAGTAACAACACATAAGCATTAATTTTCCATTCATAATAAGTATATGAATGGTTTATGATTAAAAGATTGTATTATGACTGAGAGTCAACGAGTTAGATACTGATTAACAAACATGTTTATCATATCTATTATATATCTTCCCTCTGGTGAAGTGTTATTATTGTTAACTACAACTATAACCATAACCAGGATAAAACAAAACAACAACAAATTAAAGGGTTAGTTCACACAAAAATGAAATTTGAAAGATGAATGAAGGTCTTACGGGTTTGGGACGACATGAAGGTAAGTACTTAATGACAGAAATTAAATTTTTGGTGAACTAACCCAGGTGAAAAAATGTACATTTCTATTATGTACTTAAAGTGCTCTATTTTCGAGCACTAATTTTGTACTTAATATACCAAAAATTCTTCTTAAATACTTCTTAAGATAATCTTAAGATCACTTTAGTGTACTCAACTGTGTTATTGAGACACCATGAAATATGAACTTAAATGTGCTTTTAATATACTATCTCTGTATTTAAAAAATATATTTAGATACTACTTATAGTACATTTGAACCCATAATGTACTACAAGTGGTAACTAAATATATTTTTTAAATACAGCGATAGTATATTAAAAGCACATTTTAGTTCATATTTCATTGTGTCTCAAAATAGCACAGTTGAGTACACTTAGATGTTCTTAAGATTACCTTAAGAAGTATTTAAGAAGAATGTTTAGTATATTAAGTACAAAATTAGTGCGCGAAAATAGAGCACTTTACCTTTTTTTCACCTGGGAACCCTTTAACATTAGTTAATGCATAACTAACAATGAACAATATAATTCTAAAATATAATTCTATAATTAATCTTTGTTAATTTTAACGAGTAAAAATATAATTGTTAATCGTTTGTTTATTTTAGTTCACAATGCATTACTTAATATTAACAAATACAACTTTTAATTTAAAAAAATGTATTAGTAAATGTTAAAATAGTGAGATATTTATGAATTTGATTGTGTTTATCCATTTGTTTGTGAGTGCAGTGCGCATAGAGACTCCGCCCACATGCTCTTCTGATTGGCTGTGATTTTGGATTGATTTGGTTGCGAGTTACAGTGCACCTGCAGAGAGACTCTGCCAACATGCTTTTTGATGGGCTGTGATTTCGGAGTGATGTGGTTGCGAGTGCTGTGCACTTGCAGAGAGACTCGTCCCCCCCACACTCTTCTGACTGGCTGTGAAATTTAATTTATTTGGTTTTGAATGCAGTGTGTTTGCAAAGAGACTCAACCCACATGCTCTTCTGATTGGCTGTGATTTTGGATTATGTAATGTCTCAAAGTCGTGTCACGTCTGGTGTCGACAAATCTTTTCACATCCTGTTAGGATATGGTGTAACAATGACACTAAAATTATGTTCAATGTCCTGCAGAGTTTAGGGCAATGAAAAAAAAAAAAAAAAAAATTATATATAAAAAATTTTATTGCCTCATTTTAAACACATTTGCTTAAAATAATGAGTTAACATTGTTAGCTCTAATGATGAAATATCACTCACTGTACAGTATCACTTACTGTAGTTTCTCTAGTTTACAGTGTGGGTCCTTCAGTAGATCACCGAGAAGCTTCACTCCTGAATCTCCTGGATCATTATTGTTCAGATTAAATTCTCTCAGATGTGAAGGGTTTGATATCAGCGCTAAAGCCAGAGCAGCACAACCTTCCTCTCCAATACTGCAGTTATACAGCCTACAGAGAGAAGAAACGCTCTGTGCTTACATGTACGGCTCAACACACACACATTAATTAAACTGTATTGCTTAAAATGTGAATGCAACGATTTTTTGCGAAATAATGTATGAAAAATTACTTAACATATCCTAAATTACTCACTGTAGTTTCTCTAATTTACAATGTGGATCTTCCAGTAGAATAGACAAAAGCTTCATTGCTGAATATCCTGGTTTATTAGAGTTCAGACTGATTTCTCTCAGATGTGATGGGTTTGATATCAGACCTGAAACCAGAGCAGCACAACTGTCCTCTCGAATATTGCAGTTACACAATCTGCAGAAACATTTGTATTAAATTTCAAATTATTTATATTTAGCACACACGTAATATCAGAACATAAAAACATTCAGAGATTAAAGAAATGTAATAAAGCTGGATTGAAACACACTTCGCAATAGAGAGCATCAGTGTTGCACACTTTTTCAGCACCACTGGTTCCAGAATTATAATATTTATAATAATTATAATATTCATTCAAATTATACTATAATTAAAATATTTTTTAATTAATTTTTCCCATAGGGATTTGAAATATTCTTCATTAAAACCATTATAAGCCATGAACCAAATCAACCAGCTAAGAGCAGAATCAAAATATTACAAAATTTGATTTATAACAAAAAAAAAAGTACTTGAAAGACTGTCTCGATTACATTGCTCACAATGCTTCATGGGAATGGGCAGAGCTAACAATATCTTTTGACATGTTGTGCTTGTCTTGAATCTGTATCATAGGTAACGTAGCTCACAGTAGATTTAACTTGAACAGTTTATAAGTTATCATTAAAATTAGCTTCCTTATGGAGAAAATTAATGAGATTTTACTTCTGGAACCCAACTTTTGCACTCTATTAAAAAAGGCATCCGCACAGATGCAAACTGTCAAACATACTTATACAATCGATCTTACTTCAATATCTCCAGTTTACAGTGAGGACTCTTCAGTCCAGCAGAGAAAAGCTGTACTCCTGAGACCTGGAAGTTGTTGTCACTGAGGTCCAGCTCTTTCAGACGTGAAGAGTTTGAGCTGAGCACAAACGCCAGGGCTGAACAGATTTGATCTGTAATATTACAACCCCTCAGACTGGGAGAGAAAGAACATTTCTGTACTGTTATCTCCAATAACAGCAAACAGTATAGATTTGCAAAGACACTAACTTTAACCAGTTCATATAATCCTTGAATATGACCCTACTTTCTGACCCTCAGACTATTTAAACCTGTGCTTAATAAATAAATGTGAGAAAAGGTGGGAACAATAGCAAAAAGTTTAATCCAAATGTTTTGATCAAATCTGTGTCAAATACTTTCTTTGTAAACAGATCATTTGTTCCCAAATTATTTAAAATTGTGTCAGCTAGCTGACACCATTTTGTGTGACTCTAGTGAGCAGTCCACATTTTTCCCACCAAAACTGTTGATGAATTTGATTAAGTGTCGTTCTGTACTTTTTATTTCTTTATACAAGCAACTAAATACTACAATATACTCACTCTGCTTTTCTGGAAGCTTTGACCACCGGCAGAAGCCTCAGAAGACACTCCTCTGATAGATCATATTCCCTCAGTTTAAACTCATTCAGGTCCTCTGTTGAGTTCAGCAGTACAAACACCAGCGCCGTCCACTGGGCCGGAGAGAGCTTGACTCCACAGAGGCGATGGGCACCTGTACTGCGGCTCAGGTACATCTGGACCTCATGCAGCAGGGAATGATCATTCAGCTCGTTCAGACAGTGAAACAGATTGATGGACGTCTCCAGGGAAGGATTCTCTCTGATTTTACTCTTAATGTAATCAACCATTTCCCGTGTACAACTGGAGCTTCCTCTAGGTGTGAATAATCCCCGCAGGAGAGTCTGATTGGACTCCAGCGAAAGTCCCAGAAGGAAGCGGAGGAAGAGATCTAGGTGTCCGTTCTTGCTCTGCAAGGCCCTGTCCACTTCGCTCTTCATAAAATCTGTAATTGAGCACTCATTATTGTCCTGAGCAAAGGATAGGAACTTATACAAGGCAGCGAGAAACTCTTGAACGCTCAGATGAATGAAGCTAAAAACCTTCTCCAACTGCAGTCCAAACTCCTCTCTGAATATCTGGGTACAAACACCAGAGTACACAGATGCTTCTTGGACATCAATGCCACACTTTCTCAGATCATCCTCGTAGAAGATCAGGTTCCCCTTTTCCAGTTGTTCAAAAGCTAGTTTCCCAAGTGACAGGATGCTCTTTCTGATCTCCTGAAGATCACATTTCCCATCATATTTCTGGGTCTTCAGTTTGGTCTGGACGATCAGCAGGTGTGTGAACATTTGAGTGAGAGTCTTGGGAATCTCTGCACCATCTGCTTCACCAATCTTCTCCAGAACAGTGGCAGAAATCCAGCAAAACACTGGGATGTGACACATGACGTGCAGGCTTCTCAAAGATTGGACATGTGCAATGATCCTACTAGCCATACGCTGATCTTTTATCCTTTTCCGAAAATACTCAGCCTTCTGAGGGTCTCTGAACCCTCGGACCTCTGTGACCTGGTCGACACACTCTGAAGAGATCTGATTGGCTGCAGCTGGTCGTGTGGTGATCCAGAGGTGAGCAGAAGGAAGCAGGTTTCCTCTAATGAGGTTAGTCAGCAGCACGTCCACTGAAGCTGATATGTTCACATCCCACAAAATCTCATTATTCTGGAAATCCAGAGGAAGACGCCACTCATCCAGACCGTCAAAGATGAAGATTGTTTTGAAGTCATTATATTCTATTGGTTTCAGTTCTGCGAAAAAATAGCGAAGAAGCTCCATCAGACTCATCCGCTTCTCCTTCATCAAATTCAGGTCACGGAAAGGAAGAGGAAATATGAAGTGAACATCGTGATTGGCTTTTCCTTCAGCCCAGTCCAGGACGAACTTCTGCACAGAAGCGGTTTTTCCAATTCCAGCAACTCCTTTGGTTAGAACTGTCCTGATTGCTTTGTCTCGTCCAGGTAAGGGTTTGAAGATGTCATTACATCTGATCGGTGTATCTAGGCCTCTGGATGATGAGGTCTCGATCTGTCTCACCTCATGCTCGTTGTTGACGTCTCCAGTCCCACCCTCTGTCATGTAAATTTCTATGTAGATCTCGTTCAGAAGTGTCGCGTTCCCTCCATTGCAGACTCCTTCGCTGATTCTCTGAAATTTCTGTTTCAGTCTGGATTTCAGTTGTTGCTGACTCACTGAGATCAGCTCTGCAATATGCAAAAGAATCAATGTTTTTTGTTGAAATCTGAAATTGCTATATGTATACCATTAGAGTTGCAATGTGTAAATGTTACACCACGGGTCCCCTTGCATGTCAAGTCACCATTTTGTGCCAGCATGTTTCTACAGTAGCCCCTAAATAAAGATCAAACTGCTCTACAGAGTGGGTTTGATTGACTAGCTACTCTTTGCTGTCTCAGACGATGACATTTGTCCTGTGTTGGACACTGTAGCTTCTCTACAATGCAATTCGCAACCTCACTGCTAGATGCCACTAAAATTTACACACTGCACCTTTAAATGAACAGAAAAAAAATGCATTATGAAACTGTGAAAAAAATTACTCAAAAGTTTAACCCTACAAAGCTCATACTAAATGATCAAAACTTTGCGGAAAAACATGTCGCACACAATCTACTACATGCCTCAGCACAAAGATAGTTTCAAATGGGACTCATACTGGTCTGTAGTGTGTTAGCGAGGTCCGTCTGGTTCATCTTCCGCAGGACATGAAGTGAGATCTTTAGAACTCCCTCGCTCACTCGGCTCTGACCCTCATCATCCTCCTCCTCTCTCACAGAGCATGCCTGGAAATCTGGCCTCAGCAGTTCCTTGAACCTTCTCAGCTCTTTCTTCATCAAAGAGATGTTTGTGTCCTCAAGCTCCTGAAATCGGAAATCACAGTGACTATTCAAATATTAAGCACTTCTGAATAACATACTTTAAATATATATATCTAAACCACACTCTTAGAAAAAAGGTTCAGTGTGGTTCTATATAGAACTCTATAGGGTTCTTGACTCAATTTTAAAGAACTCTTTTATGCCAAAAAGGTTCTGCACAGTGATGCACTACACTATTTAAGGCTGATTTATACCTCTGCATCGGACCTACGGCAGAGCCTCTGCCCTTTAGGCTATGCGTCGGTTTTCATTTATTCGTCTGCATCGTTGTCATGTACATTGTCAGAGAAGCTTTAGCAGTGATGGTGGCAAATAGGCAACGACTTCTGCTGCAGTTTGACGCTGCATGTCCCCTGAAACTGAGCGTTTTTCATACCTATGGAAGTTTAAAAAGCTCACTCTTCTCTGCTTGCTCCGTACCAGTTTTTTGACCTGAGCACTTGCAGTCCACATATAATTGATGAGTTAAATTTTTTGAGACGTGCACGTCAGGATACGTACACTCGATGCAGAAGTATAAATCAGCTTTAAAACATACTCAACACAAATTTATTAAATTAAATCACATCATTTGAAATATTATAATTGCACTAAGCTACATTGCAATTTTATTTTATTTTGATTAATCACGCAGTCCTAATGTAAACAGTGGGAATGCCGGGAAATGTTCAGTCAAGAGGCCTATAATTCCTATAGTATTTGACTAAAAACTCAAATAAAACTCACCCTGAAGATGGCATCCAGTGACATCTTGCCATTTGAGGATATTGATCCCTCCTGTTTTTTACTGTAGCTGAACATGTAAATATTTACTCAAGCATACAATACGTGACAGTAAATACACTGACTGTGTCCATTCTTCAGTATCAAGTACATGAATAACATTACAAGCCCTTGATATAATCACTGAAAAAATGAGGCCACAATGTCGACCGATTATAGTATAATTTAAAGAGGACCTATTATGCCCTTGATAAACACTTGATGTTGTTTTTGGGCTCTACTAGAACAGGTTTTCTTGCTTGAATGTTGATTAGTTTCCTCATATTCATTGTTGCAGCTCCTCTCTTCCCAGTCTGTCAGTAACGCTCTGTTTAGTTCCTGTCTCTATGAAGCCCCTCCTTCTGAAAAGCTCAGTTTGCTCTGATTGGTCGGCTGGAGAAGTGTGTTGTGATTGGTCAAGTGTGACCAGTGTGATTGGTAAATATCCTGTCCTTTACCACAACTGCCAGTTTCAACACACTACTAACTAACCCAACCAGGCCCCGCCCCTTTATTCTGCATGTGAATTATTTAAATGAGGAATATTGTAATTTGTTCGTTCCCGGAAGAAAACTCAAGATTACAATGGAGGAGTTCAGAAACAGTAACACTGATATAGAGAAGAACTCCCACTGGAGGGACTTTGGAACAGGAACATTATACAATAAAGAAAGATGTACATGGGAAAAGAAAAATAGGTGCTCTTTAAATAGTCACTAATATCATCTGATAGTTACTAATATCACCTCAGTTTAGCAGAAGAACCTCCCAAACTGAATTTAGGCGGAGGATCCATTGACACGTGAGACACACAGCTGGGCTCAGGTGAAGGCGAAACGGATCTCCTTTTAAAAAGAATCCAACAAACAGTAAATAAGTCAAACGCTGCAATGAGCACAAATGGCAGATATCTAAATGCAAAAACTGAGCAGGTACCATGAGTTGAATGAGTCTAGTTTCATTTTGCCATAAATATTGAAAAGGAATTTTAAATCTCATCTTATTTGGGTTAGTTCACCCAAAAATAAAATTATGTCATTAATGACTCCCCCTCATGTCGATCCAAACCCGTAAGACCTCCGTTCATCTTCAGAACACAGTTTAAGATATTTTAGATTTAGTCCGAGGGCTTTCTGTCTCTCCATTGAAAATGTATGTACGGTATACTGTCCATGTCCAGAAAGGTGATAAAAACATCATCAAAGTAGTCCATGTGACATCAGTGGGTTAGTTAGAAGTTTTTGAAGCATCGAAAATACATTTTGGTCCAAAAAATAACAAAAACTATGACTTTATTCAGCATTGTATTCTCTTACGGAATCCTTTCCATTGAACTGATTTCATTGAATCCTTTCATCTATCGGTGTGGGTAATGCACTTTTACGTTGCCATGGTTGTTTTTGGCGATTAGGACATCCGCGACATGCACACTTACGCAACATTTTAAAAAATATAGCAATACCAAAATACAAACAATGTAGAATAGCTTGAATACAGCGTGCGTCTCCCTCAGACTGTAAACGAAGCTCTGGCGCACTAGATAACACGTCAGCAGCGTCACTGCAAATCGTGAACCCGGATTGACAACAGACCCGGAAGAGAAGACAATGCTGAATAAAGTCGTAGTTTTTGTTATTTTTGGACCAAAATGTATTTTCAATGCTTCAAAAACTTCTAACTAACCCACTGATGTCACATGGACTACTTTGATGATGTTTTTATTACCTTTCTGGACATGGACAGTCTACCGTACAAACATTTTCAATGGAGGGACAGAAAGCTCTCAGACTAAATCTAAAATATCTTAAACTGTGTTCTGAAGATGAACGGAGGTCTTATGGGTTTGGAACGACATGAGGGTGAGTAATTAATGACATAATTTTCATTTTAGAGTGAACTAACACGTATTTATGCCATTATTTTATAATTTCATTATTCTATTTATAAAATCTTGAGTTATGTGGGAGTTTACTCAGTTGTAAGTCACTTTGCACTGAATGTAAGGAAATACATAACTGTCTGAAATACATAACCGTAGAGTAGTATTTATGTTACTAAGCCTCCAATAGTCTATACTGACATGTCTTGTCATATTCATATAGAATACAGCAGGCAATAACAGTGTGATGTTCCTCACCTCCGTTTAGCAGAACTGAATTTAGGTGGAGGATCCATTGATGCGTTGGACCCACAGCTGGACTGAAGGTCCAATCAGATCTCCTTTTAAAGCATCCAAAAAAAACAATGGCAGTTTAATACTGTGGCTATTTGTGAGTAAAACATAACTTTAAAAAACTGTATTCATGAATGATTCAAAATATTATGTAAATTCATGGGTAGCAAAAAGTCCAAACAATATTTTATATTATTTATAAGTATTTTATTTAATTATTTGAAAAAAAGCAGCTTTTTCTTTACAAACTATCAACTACTGTCTTTGACAATGAGGGGCTTTAGTTTTGAGTCAAAAAGGTTGATCGAAACCAAAGTATTGTTCAGTGTTATTTCATGTTAACTAGTGCAGTTAACTAATGTTAACAAATGAAACCTGACTGTAAAGTGAAAATAAAATAAAAATGTATTGGGTGTCGTCAGCTTTGTTTATGATAACTGGAGCACTGTAGTTTTGTCATGTTTGACACACACTCATGTCCAGTACTGTTATTGTAATGTTAATGAACATTTGGAAATTAATTAATACATAATAGTAAAGTTAATGTTAGCTGTTCTTGGATTTATGACAATGGCCAATGAAATACACACACTTTCTGCCCAATAAAGTCACACACTCGCTCAGACGATGGAGAGAAATCATTTACAGCACCTTTAACATGTTGATTTAATAGTAAATGTTGTTAATTGTAAATAAGTATAAAGTCAGACTTTAAATACTAATCAATCTCTCAGTATGTAGGCATTCATTTGAAGTTAAAATTATGTTTTGTGATTGCTTGTTGTCACCTCTTTCTGGAATCCATGATTCCATCTAGACTGTTCTGCATACATATGAACAAACTAACAGACATCAGAAATGATTCCTTTGACAAACATTTCTCTGTCTCAGCAGCTGGAGAACAAACTCAGGTTGACATACAGGTGCTGGTCATATAATTAGAATATCATCAAAAAGTTGATTTATTTCACTAATTCCATTCAAAAAGTGAAACTTATATATTATATTCATTCATTACACACAGACTGATATATTTCAAATGTTTATTTCTTTTCATTTTAATGATTATAACTGACAACTAAGGAAAATCCCAAATTCAGTATCTCAGAAAATTAGAATATTGTGAAAAGGTTCAATATTGAAGACACCTGGTGCCAAACTCTAATCAGCTAATTAACTCAAAACACCTGCAAAGGCCTTTAAATGGTCTCTCAGTCTAGTTCTGTAGGCTACACAATCATGGGGAAGACTGCTGACTTGACAGTTGTCCAAAAGACGACCATTGACACCTTGCACAAGGAGGGCAAGACACAAAAGGTCATTGCAAAAGAGGCTGGCTGTTCACAGAGCTCTGTGTCCAAGCACATTATTAGAGAGGCGAAGGGAAGGAAAAGATGTGGTAGAAAAAAAGTGTACAAGCAATAGGGATAACCGCACCCTGGAGAGGATTGTGAAACAAAACCCATTCAAAAAAGTGGGGGAGATTCACAAAGAGTGGACTGCAGCTGGAGTCAGTGCTTCAAGAACCACCACGCACAGACGTATGCAAGACATGGGTTTCAGCTGTCGCATTCCTTGTGTCAAGCCACTCTTGAACAACTGACAACATCAGAAGCGTCTCGCCTGGGCTAAAGACAAAAAGGACTGGACTGCTGCTGAGTGGTCCAAAGTTATGTTCTCTGAAAAAAGTGAAAGTAAATTTTGCATTTCCTTTGGAAATCAGGGTCCCAGAGTCTGGAGGAAGTGAGGAGAGGCACACAATCCACATTGCTTGAGGTCCAGTGTAAAGTTTCCACAGTCAGTGATGGTTTGGGGTGCCATGTCATCTCCTGGTGTTGGTCCACTGTGTTTTCTGAGGTCCAAGGTCAACGCAGTCGTACACCAGGAAGTTTTAGAGCACTTCATGCTTCCTGCTGCTGACCAACTTTATGGAGATGCAGATTTCATTTTCCAACAGGACTTGGCACCTGCACACAGTGCCAGAGCTACCAGTACCTGGTTTAAGGACCATGGTATCCCTGTTCTTAATTGGCCAGCAAACTCGCCTGACTTTAACCCCATAGAAAATCTATGGGGTATTGTGAAGAGGAAGATGCGATATGCCAGACCCAACAATGCAGAAGAGCTGAAGGCCACTATCAGAGCAACCTGGGCTCTCATAACACCTGAGCAGTGCCACAGACTGATCGACTCCATGCCACGCTACATTGCTGCAGTAATTCAGGCAAAAGGAGCCCCAACTAAGTATTGAGTGCTGCACATGCACATACTTTTCATGTTCATACTGTTCAGTTGGCCAAGATTTCTAAAAATCCTTTCTTTGTATTGGTCTTAAGTAATATTCTAATTTTCTGAGATACTGAATTTGGGATTTTCCTTAGTTGTCAGTTATAATCATCAAAATGAAAAGAAATAACATTTGAAATATATCAGTCTGTGTGTAATGAATGAATATAATATACAAGTTTCACTTTTTGAATAGAATTAGTGAAATAAATCAACTTTTTGATGATATTCTAATTATATGACCAGCACCTGCGTATGGAGTGGTATAAACAGAATAGCACCAGATTTATCAGCCATATGTTGGGTAAATTATGGTTTACAAGGTTTTGTAACCATAAATTTATGGTTACAAAGTTTCTTTTCCCAAATGATATGGTTTACTTACATTTGCCATGGCCAGATGAGCTAAAGTTCCCATTAAGTTATGAAAGCATTATTTCTGAATGTTCTCTTAATATACAAAACGTCCAGGGCCGGATTTCTCGATAACGTTGTCTCTTACCACACTACTCTAAAGCTGGCTATGCAGGTCTCACTGAGCCATCGGATTTCATCAAAAATATCTTAATTTGTGTTCTGAAGATGGTTTTACGGGTGTGGAACGACATGAGGGAGAGTAATAAATGACATTATTTTCTTTTTTGGGTGAACTAACCCTTTAACTATATCATGAATTGTATACCCTAGTGAGGAGAATTGTTGTTTTCATTGCAGCTAAAAAGCTGGGAGCAGAGTGATATTCAAACACACGTCAGATGCTTTTAACATTAAATAAAGCACATAAACAGTACCTGATATTATCATTGCCATTCTTCATTCTTGTGTTCCAGCCGCGACGTCACAGAGAAATAGAATATAATAACCGTCGCGGTTGGTCAGGACACGGTGTAACGTTATTTTGTGGCCACAAGTTCATTATGCCGTTAAATGACAATCTTATATTATGGAGTCCTTATGAGAACATGTTTTAACTTTTTTAAAGAACGGATTCGTCCGATTCCAAATCTTTAAAATGAACTGTCTGAAAAACCTCCAACGTAATCATGTAATATTTGGCCACAGTAAAACAAACAACAACAAACCACCAGTTTTCAGCGGGCTGTCACGAAAGATTGAGAAAATGGAGCCTCTCATTAAGACCAATATTATAATTCATATATTTAATTCGAGATCAAATGACCAGAAGTATGGAGTGACCTTGATACTTACTCGATTTTCCTCTCTTAGTGTGACTTATATTCCTCACATTCTATGGATCCTTCCTGATGCATCAGTTTCACTTTCGTTCTTACGCAGACAGGAAACACTGGCGCTCGTGCGTATTATTGTGAAACAACATGTAAGCTTCCAGTGGTAAAATAATTGTTTATATAAATAATAAACACTTCAAACGGAATCATCGTAATAAAATTAAGTCTAGTTGTTATGTTTTTAAACTCAATTAATAAATTCATACATAACTTTTGAATGGTTATCAGTTGAAAAAGATTGGTTCCACTTGTTCTGGTCCTACAACAGAATTCTTAAAGTTTCGGGGTCGATTTTGAGAAAGAAGTTTTTTTCTTTTCTTTTTACATCATTGTTGAAACATGTAATATAATAAGGTAAAATAAAGTTATTATATGTTGTTTCAAGTTGACAAACACAATTAATTTTTTTAATAGTAACAACAGCGCACTGATGAATCGCTCACAATAAAAGCAGGAACACAGAGTCAGATTTGATTTCACATTGTCACAGGTTGCTATGGCGATGACCTCTACAGTCACAGGTGGGGCCACCCAGCTCCTCTTTGACCTTTAGTAGAGGTCGAAATCTTCCTTTCCATTCGTCGTCCACTCTTGAAATCTCTCCAGTCATCCAATCACTTCTCTCTTCCACGTTGCTATGATAACCGTACACCGTCTTATCGAGGTGTTTGTATTGCGTATGGGTGATGAATATATGATGCTTGTTGCCATGGAGACCGTCGTGAACAGTCGTGATGTGATCATCACCCTCACTGCGAATCTCTCGCTTGAGCTTCAGCGGCGTGCTGGACTTCCGTGACTTCTTCTTAGGCGTCACGTCGATCACGTCACCGAGGCCGCTCTGATTGGCTGTAGCTCCGCCTCCTGAGATACCGTGAGCTTCACAGCCGGCTGGAAGGTCTTTCCGATGGTCAGTGTTGTTGGTTGCCATGGAAACGGGCAGCGGCGTCCGGCGAGGTTGAGCGGTGAATCTACGGGCGGCGTGCTGGAGCGCGGCATGCAGGCGCGGGTTGGGGTTTGCGCTGTGCCGGTTGCGGCTGCGCAGGGAGCTGAACATCATGTTGCAGCCGGCGATAGTGCAGCGGTGCTTGATCTTCAGGTGCACGGCGTTGAAGTGGATCTTCAGCGTTCCTTTATCGTAGAATGTCTTGGCGCAGGCGTCGCAGCTCACGCGGCCTTTACTCGAGGACGATCCGTGCCGGCGCTCGTGTGCTCCCGAGGAATCTGCGGTCGGAGGACGGAGACGCTGCTCGTCGTGTTTTCGTAGGAACAACGTTCCTCTTGGGTTTCTGGGTCTCGTCTCGCCGTGGTTCTGTTGGCTCAGCCGCTGCAGTTTCTGCGTGGCGGGATGAGGCACCAGAGCCGGTGAGGGAGGGAACGGGGACGGACTGATGTAGTGAAAGGGCTGCAGGAATGCTAGAGTTCCTCCCGGCAGATTCTCAAAGTGCTGCAGCGTCTCTCTGGGACTGTGACGGACGTCGGCTCTGAACGCCGTCTCTGGGCGGATCTCCTCAGACATAAGCTCCACGATGGATTTCGTTTCGCCAAAACGCAGAAACTGCCGCAAGGTCACGACCTCGTCCTCCGGGGTCATGGTGACCCAGCGATCCAGGACCTTCCCCATGGAGTCCTAAAGGATTGGATTTAAAGGGATAGTTCACCCAAACATGAACATTCTGCTGTCATTTACTCACCCTCATATGTACAATTCTGTTCAATTTAAATAAATTCTGTTCAATTTAAATCATTTCTCTTCAATTCTGTTCAATTTAAATCAATTATGTTCAATTCTGCTCAATTTAAATTAATTCTGTTAAATTTTAATAAATTCTGCTCAATTCTGTTCAATGCTGTTCAATTTAAATAAATTCTGTTCAATTTAAAACAATTCTGTTCAATTTAACGAAATTCTAATAAATTCTGTTCAATTTAAATAAATTCTGTTCAATTCTGTTCAATTTAAATCAATTCTGTTCAATTTAAATAAATTCTGCTAAATTCTGTTCAATTTAAATCAATTATGTTCAATTCTGTTCAATTTAAATCAATTCTGTTTAATTTAAATCAATTCTGCTAAATTCTGTTCAATTTAAATCAATTCTGTTTAATTTAAATAAATTCTAATAAATTCTGTTCAATTCTGTTCAATTTAAATCAATTCTGTTAAATTCTGTTAAATTCTAATCAATTCTGTTCAATTTAAATAAATTATGTTCAATTCTGTTCAATTTAAATCAATTCTGTACAATTCTGTTCAATTTAAATAAATTCTGTTCAATTTAAATCATTTCTCTTCAATTCTGTTCAATTTAAATCAATTATGTTCAATTCTGCTCAATTTAAATTAATTCTGTTAAATTTTAATAAATTCTGCTCAATTCTGTTCAATGCTGTTCAATTTAAATAAATTCTGTTCAATTTAAAACAATTCTGTTCAATTCTGTTCAATTTAAATCAATTCTGCTCAATTTAAATTAATTCTGTTAAATTTTAATAAATTCTGCTCAATTCTGTTCAATGCTGTTCAATTTAAATAAATTCTGTTCAATTTAAAACAATTCTGTTCAATTTAACGAAATTCTAATAAATTCTGTTCAATTTAAATAAATTCTAATAAATTCTGTTCAATTCTGTTCAATTTAAATCAATTCTGTTCAATTCTGTTAAATTCTAATCAATTCTGTTCAATTTAAATAAATTATGTTCAATTCTGTTCAATTTAAATCAATTCTGTACAATTCTGTTCAATTTAAATCAATTCTGTTCAATTCTGTTCAATTTAAATCAATTCTGTTTAATTTAAATCAATTATGTTCAATTCTGTTAAATGTTAATAAATTCTGCTCCATTCTGTTCAATGCTGTTCAATTTAAATAAATTCTGTTCAATTTAAAACAATTCTGTTCAATTTAACGAAATTCTAATAAATTCTGTTCAATTTAAATAAATTCTGTTCAATTCTGTTCAATTTAAATCAATTCTGCTCAATTTAAATTAATTCTGTTAAATTTTAATAAATTCTGCTCAATTCTGTTCAATGCTGTTCAATTTAAATAAATTCTGTTCAATTTAAAACAATTCTGTTCAATTTAACGAAATTCTAATAAATTCTGTTCAATTTAAATAAATTCTGTTCAATTCTGTTCAATTTAAATCAATTCTGTTCAATTTAAATAAATTCTGCTAAATTCTGTTCAATTTAAATCAATTATGTTCAATTCTGTTCAATTTAAATCAATTCTGTTTAATTTAAATCAATTCTGCTAAATTCTGTTCAATTTAAATCAATTCTGTTTAATTTAAATAAATTCTAATAAATTCTGTTCAATTCTGTTCAATTTAAATCAATTCTGTTCAATTCTGTTAAATTCTAATCAATTCTGTTCAATTTAAATAAATTATGTTCAATTCTGTTCAATTTAAATCAATTCTGTACAATTCTGTTCAATTTAAATAAATTCTGTTCAATTTAAATCATTTCTCTTCAATTCTGTTCAATTTAAATCAATTATGTTCAATTCTGCTCAATTTAAATTAATTCTGTTAAATTTTAATAAATTCTGCTCAATTCTGTTCAATGCTGTTCAATTTAAATAAATTCTGTTCAATTTAAAACAATTCTGTTCAATTCTGTTCAATTTAAATCAATTCTGCTCAATTTAAATTAATTCTGTTAAATTTTAATAAAGTCTGCTCAATTCTGTTCAATGCTGTTCAATTTAAATAAATTCTGTTCAATTTAAAACAATTCTGTTCAATTTAACGAAATTCTAATAAATTCTGTTCAATTTAAATAAATTCTAATAAATTCT
The DNA here is from genome assembly GCF_024489055.1 of Chanodichthys erythropterus. NCBI lineage: Eukaryota > Metazoa > Chordata > Actinopteri > Cypriniformes > Xenocyprididae > Chanodichthys > Chanodichthys erythropterus. The sequence goes on from NC_090240.1 coordinate 38,502,852, forward strand.
GTTCAATTCTGTTCAATTTAAATCAATTCTGTTCAATTCTGTTAAATTCTAATCAATTCTGTTCAATTTAAATAAATTATGTTCAATTCTGTTCAATTTAAATCAATTCTGTACAATTCTGTTCAATTTAAATCAATTCTGTTCAATTCTGTTCAATTTAAATCAATTCTGTTTAATTTAAATCAATTATGTTCAATTCTGTTAAATGTTAATAAATTCTGCTCCATTCTGTTTAATTTAAGTCAATTCTGTTCAATTTAAATCAATTCTGTTCAATTTAAGTCAATTCTGTTCAATTTAAATCAATTCTGTTTAATTTAAATCAATTCTGTTTAATTTAAATAAATTCTGTTCAATTTGTGTGCCTGTGTGTGAGTGTGTCTGAGTGTGTATGACTGTGTGTGTGTGTGTGTGAGTGAGTGAGTGAATGTGTGTGTGTGTGTGTGTGTGTGTGTGTGTGTGTGTGTGTTCACCTGCAGCATGTATCCTCTCACATAGTCACGCAGCGTCCAGCCGAGAGTGTGTATGATGTTGAGCACCTGTGTGTGTGTGAGGACACTGAACAACCGATCCAGCAGGATCTTCATCCGGACAGGAAGCGCCTGCGTCCCGTACAGGATCAGACTGCTGATGTCAAACACCACGTGACTCTGGACGATCTCCACCTGCCCCGAACACCGGACCGCCGGACCACACACCTTCCCCACAGCTGCACAGCATCACACACACACACACACACACACACACACACACACACACACACACACACACACACACACACACACACACTAACACATCACTTATGAGGGGAATCAAGTTTTTTTAAATCTCACACGACAAACATGTTTCATACCGTGGGCGACCCAGCCATGACCACAGCGATCACATGACCTGATCTGACGTCGTCCTGGCAGGAAACACTCACAGTGACAGTCTGGGTGTGTGCAACCAACCACCTGCGGAAAAATTACACCCAAAGTCACAATGAAATCAAAATGGATTTTTTTCATTATTGATTTTATAATCTTGAATCAGAATATCTTCCTCCTGCAGCATCTCTTCTCTTCTCTGATGACGAGGGCGGGGCAACCTGTCACTCACATGAGATCCACCAATAGCAAACCACAACCATCCAATCAATTCCCCACAGACAGAATCAAGCCCCGCCCTACATTTGTTCTTGTTTGAGAAGCGTTTCATTCGGATATACGACACAGTAGAGAAGAAAAGGCGATCTTTCATCCTGACTTTAAATGATTTTTATGATCTCAAAGTGAAAAATTAAAGTACAAAATACTTCAGAAGTTTCCACATTCGTCTTTAAGTATTAAAAATAACAAAAACGTAAAGTAAATAAACCAGACGGATGAAATCTAGAGACAAAAGAGTCACTTTAAAATGATTAATCAAAGTCTGAATCTATTTCAAGAAAATAATAATAAAATTATAATCATTTTAATGATTAAAAATAATGATAAATTACAATAACTCCTGAGTAATTTAGTTTAATTTGAATAAATTATTTATTTTAAATGTTTATATCAACTATTTATTTCATGTTGTGACGGATGAGATAAATGACCAAAGTTTTACACTGAAATCTGTTTCAAATGCAGAAAGATTTCAATCGTAATAACCAGCAAAAAACACTCAAATAATTTGAATTTGAAGGAGTGCGAGCACAAGCTTTAACAGCAGTCAGATAAAGCACAAGTTTAGCCTCGTTTCTGTCCATCCGTACCTCCTTCAGCTTCACAGATGCGGTCCGTTCATCGCTCTTCAGAAGAGACTCGTCACCGTCCGTCTGTCAAACACATCATCTCTGAATACTAATAAACACCAATGCTGGAAACATTAAGACAAACGTGGACTTAAACTCCAATAAATGACAATAAAATTGAGTGAACAAATTAAACTAAAGTTCATGGATCATGTTCTACTTTAATCACAGTTACATTTACAATCCAACGAGATTCATCTTAAACAGGCACATGACAGACCATCTTTTTCAAAAATTTCTAGAGATCGTATTTCTCAAAAGATATGATCTAGTGTTGTGTACATATGCGATACCTCCTGGTGGAGTGTGTGTGTCCACGTCCCCATGCCGGTGCTCTGCTCCGGTCTGGATCCGGAGTCGTCCGCTGAAGTTCTGACCCAAGTGAATATAAAGACTCCTAATCACTCCCTCTCTCACCGCAAGACTCCGCCCACTCTTAATGAGAACAGTAGAGCGGCCGCGTCTGATTGGATGAGAGCTTTCCTTTGTCTTGAAGAGACAGAGAGAGATGGGAGGATGTGAAACTGGTGTTAGTAAAACACACACTGAGAAACTGGGAAAGAGCTGAGGGCTGAAACTGCTCCGAAACACGTCTGAAAGATTCCAGATGTGCTGATCAGCATTTTAACACCCTCATATACATTACAGAGAGAGACTAAACCTTCATACAACTCTAGAGGAGCGTCTCCTGGAGGAAATCTCACAGTTTCTAAGACGGTGTTCTAGTTTTGTGTTGAAGTTCTCTGCAAAGGTCAATATAAATGCAAATATATGCAAGAAAACAAAGCAATCACAATGCGATATGCAAATAATAGAATGATGTCATTCAGTCTGCTTTTGAATTGTGAACATCGTAACAGGATTTTAAAAGTGTTATTAAATCCTGTTTAAAATATGAGGTTTACAAAAACAAAAAATGGTCTCGTTTGTTAACGTTAACTTTTAATCTTAAAAGTATTTTACTATATGTTGACTATATGTTAATGCTGTAGAAATATTGATCATTATTAGTTCATGTTAACTTGTGTAGTCAACTACAAATTAAACTTTATTGTAAAGTTTTATTCAACAATGAAACTAGTAAAACAAGGTTTGATTGAGTCTTTGAGCTGAATTAAATGCAGAAATGTGTGGTGAAAAATAATAATTAAGGTCTGTTCAACTGTAAAGTTTTAAGAATCATTCAACTCTAAGAAAATAGCAAAATCCACAACTATAATGACTTCACATGTTTTGTATGATTTTTCCAATAAACACATTTTTAAGATGTGAATCTTAACATTTTGATGTGAATTATTGTTATTTTGTGAAACATAACGAAAATTTAGATTTTTTCTTTGTTAATTTGTGCAACCTTTTGGAGAGATTTTTTTTGGTAAACAAAGATATAGATTTTGTTGTTAATTTTTTTTTTTTTTTTTATTAATTTAATTTAAGCCCAACTGATGGAGAATGAGGAGCAAATCTATGAAACTTGGTAAAGATAAGAAAGCCCTTAAGATGATTTCACTTTTGGAAAAGTATAAACTAATTTGAGAAAGCCTTTTTCTTTTTAGTTTTTATATATCTATTTTATTTTTGTAAAACAATTGTATTTTAGTGATTTAATATATGCCGTGCTTGTTTGTAAATTTTTAAAGCATTCAATAAACAACAATTATCCAATAAACCCATTTTTAACATTTTGATGAGAATAATTGTGTATTTTGTGAAACATATCAAGAATTATGATTTTTTCTTTGTTAATTTGTGCAACCTTTCTGGGTAGATTTTTTGGTAAACAAAGATATAGATTTTGTTGTTAATTTCTTTCAAGTGTAAAAGTTTTAAATTTAAGCTCAGATGTGGAATCTATGAAACTTGGTAAAGACAAGAAGGCCCTTAAGATGATTTAAGTAAAATAAAATAAGAACAATTTGAGAAAGTTTTCATACATCTATTTTATTTTTGTAAAAAATATTGAGTTTTAGTGATTTAATATATGCCGTGTTTGTTTGTAAATTTTTGTAAAATTCAACAAAAAAAAAAAATATTTAATGATAAATGACTTAACGATATCACGATTTTTTTTTCAACTGGTATCTGATAAAAACACCAACAGCCAATCAGAATCCAGAAACGACATGGGGGTTGTGAGTTGATGAAAACTAATAATTAATTAAATCATAAAAAAGTAAAATTAAGATGATGTTAAATTTTTATTATATAATTTTATATAATTTTTATGTTTTGTTTAATATTCTCAATAAGTGATATTTAAAACTAAGTGAACTAAGGGAACGTTCTGGCAATGTTCTCTCAAAGTTATGAACAAACGTTCTTCCAGTAACGTTAACAGAACGTTCGTTCAGAGTTATCTGGTCTTTAATAATGTTCTCAAAACATAAGCACAAAAACTTTATTTATTTATTTTTTCTGAAACATTTTTTCAGAGAAAATTCAAAAGTAATGTTCCCATAATGTTTGAAGAATAGATGGAATGTTCTCTGAACGTTCAGAAAAAACGTTTTCATAACTTAATGCCAATTTTACCAAACGTTCTAAGCACATATTAGCTGGACTATAGCTGATCTACATGCAGCCGTTCCTGAGCAAATCCTGCAAACGGAAGAAAACAAGACAAAACTGCTCCAGGATCAGAATATTCCAGTCCGGAGGGACAAACCGGCGGCATCAATCCCGCAACGGCGTGTAAACCAGGCCTTTGGCAGCGGAAGAGCCTGAATCCAACACCTAGAAACACGAGGATTAATACTTAATAACGGAGCCGGTGAGTGTCTGTGCCGCTGTTAATGAACCTGATGGGACCGTCGTTGTGAATTAATGAAGGTTGTTGTGTTTAAGTAACTGGGGACGGCATCAAAGCGTCTCGAGCGCGCCTTCTATCCGGCAAACTTCGCTACCTGCTAGCCGCGGCCAATCGGAGGACTCAGGTGACCCTGCCAAAAAAACACACACCCATGAGGAAGAGAAAGAGGAAGAGAGGAGGAGGAGAAAAACCTACTTTAATCCTCTTTCCCTCTGATGCCACTTTCTGCTGTCCCACATTGAGATGTGAACGTGTGATCAGACCCGCTCCGTCTCTTTGTGGTCGATCCAACTTGGCACATTGGCGATATAAAGGGGGACAAACACACACACAGACTCGAGGAGGAGGCAGAAACTCACCGCACAAGTCTGACGGATGATCTCTGTCATAATTAAAACTCAAATCACTTTCAGAAGTTCCCTGATGAGGTTGTGTGGAGGAGGAAAAAACATTCCGGTTATTTCATTTCCTAACTAGACTTTCTGAAGTAAATGTGAGTGGCGATAGTAGAAAACTTACCGTGATTGTTGCTTTCATCCATTTCTGATGATCACTTATAAAAGTACAGGAACATTTACAGAACGTTCTCTCTAAATTACAAACAAACATTCGAGTAACGTTAATAAAACGTTTGTTCAAAGTAATCTGGTCTTTATTAATGTTCTCAAAACGTCAGCACGAAAACATTATTTATACATCGTTCATAGAAGGTATTTTCTGAAACGTTTGTAACGTTTGTCTAATGTTTTTTAAACGTTACTAACTTCTCATTTCAGAACGTTCAGAGAACATTCAAAAGTAACGTTCCCATCATGTTTGAAGAATGATAAAATGGAATGTTCCCTAAAAATTAACTAAAATTTACACAAAAAAAAAAAAAAAAAAATACAGTTTTCCACTAAAATAATATACCGTAAAAACAATGCATTCTGGGTAATATTATTTGTCATTTAAGGAAAGTAGGCTATAGGCCTCTTTTCTTAAAATGACAAATATTACCCAGAATGCATTGTTTTTACAATATATTACTTCTGTATATTACAATGCATTCTGGGTATTATTTGTCGTTTCCAAGAAAATAACCTATAGGATGCTTTCTCAAAAATGACAAATATTACCCAGAATGCATTGTTTTTACAATATATTACTTCTGTATATTACAATGCATTCTGGGTATTATTTGTCGTTTCCAAGAAAATAACCTATAGGATGCTTTCTCAAAAATGACAAATATTACCCAAATATTATATTACTGTTTCAGTGGAAAACAGTATTTTACTGTGTAAATTTTTTGTTTTTTTTAGTTATTTTTTAGAGTGTAGGTTTTCTGTAACGTTTGCGTAACACATAAAAAAAAATGACATTTTGAACAACATTCGGAAATGAGGTTTTCATAACTTTAGCAGAACATATTTTTGTTAGGCGGGTAAATACTCAAACATGCTGACAAACACTTTTACTGTGTGACCAACATTACGACTAAAGGTTTAGAGAAATAAAAGCAATGATTTAAGCTTGAGCATCTTCCACTTTTCAGCGTCGAGCAAGAAAAGCAGCCCGCCGACATCATCAGCCATAAACTGACTGGAGTTAATCAGACTGTAATGAGCGTCAGCAGTGAATGTAAACGCTCATGTATCATAATGACGGAACGAAGGGACTTTAAGCACAGAGATGTGTCGTTACAGCAGAAACGGCTGACAGGGTGTTTGTGAAACTGCTTTTAATCAGACGTGAGATTAAAGCTGCTCTGAACTCTTTTGTTAGTTTCTACGGCCACATGATCCTCTTAAAGACACCAGTGACCAGAAGAGAGAGTTTACAGTATTTACACACACACACACACACACACACACGCCCCAATTTGGGTTGAAAATGGACAAACCCAGCAGTTAAATGAGAGTTAAATGTTTGCTCAGTCTGCTGGGTAGTTTTATTTAACGCAACTATTGTTTAAAAATTACTGTATTTCTTGCTTAAAATGAACCCAAAATATGTTGGAAATTAACATTAATAGGTTTAATAAATGAACATTTATCAATAAGTTTAATTAATAATAATTAAACAATAAATATTTATTCAATTGCTTATTGCAATTTTTTTAATTTCCAACATATTTTGGGTTAATACAGACATATAGTCATTTTTAAACAATAGTTGAGTGAAATAAAACTGACCAGCAGGCTGATCAAACATTTAACCCAACCACTGGGTTTGTCCAATTTCAACCCAGCAGTAAATGTAACACACACTATCGTTTAACATTTAATGTTTCTGAAAGAGTCTCTTCTGCTCACCAAAGCTGCATTTATTTGATCAAAAATACAGTAAATACAGTGAAAATCTCCAGTGTGTAAATCAGCTGTTTTCTATGTGAATATATAGTAAAGTGTAATTTATTTCTTTGATCAAAGCTGAATTTTCAGCATCATTACTCCAGTCTTCAGTGTCACATGATCCTTCAGAAATCATTCTAATATGATGATCTGCTGCTCAAGAAACATTTATGATTATTATCAGTGTTGAAAACTGTTTTCACCGATTTATATTTCTGTGGAAACCGCCAAATGTTTGTATTTTTTCAGGATTCATTAATGTATAGGAAGTTCAAAAGAACAGCATTTATTTGAAATAGAATCTTTTTAACATTATAAATGTCACTTCTGATCGATTTAATGTGTTCTTGATGAAGAATTTTACAATCTGCCACTTGCTTTCTTCAAATTTTTTACATTTCGTCTGTTTCTTACTCAAAACCATCAAATAACTTGGAATATAGTGACATGTTATGATACTTTTATGGTGCTTTTTGGTCACAGTGTACTTTATGAATTATGCAGTAGCGTTCGTTCCACTGATATGACGGAGTATAAAGGACTTTCCTCCAGAGACGGTGGAGCTGCTGCTGACGCGACAGAACCTCAGTCTGATCGTCCTCGTGTCTCACGAACTGATGCTTCAGCGAAACGCTTTGAGTCTCTGAGTTTGAGTCTGAAGCAGCTGAAGTTTCCTTATGAGCGCCTGACGATCAATGACCATCATTCACACAGTCCGATTCTACAGTCATGTGTCCGTCTGAGCAGCTCGACCTGTCAACTTCTGACCCAATGACAGTCTGATCATCCATGAACTGGAGGAAGGAGGCGGTCAGAACAGATTTACGTCTCTCTTCATCTCTGGACGGCGGCTGGAAAGAGGATTTTCTCAGACGAGAGGAGGATTAAACAAACACATCCAGTGTCACTGTGACTTATTCAGAGAATCAGTGTTAAAGAACCACCAGACGTACGAAATAACCAGATTTTCAGCTTTTATCAGAAAAAAAAGACAAGTAACTAAACTAAATGTACAAGGAAACTAATATTATGAAACTAATAAATATTGCTGTTGACCAATTTAATTATAAATTTGTTTTTTAGGCTTTATTTGTTGTATTTAGTGTAAATATATGTTGAAGTTTGATGTTCTCACTCTTTTGAAGAAACTAATATTGTAATTTAATATATTTATATATATATAGGCTTGTTTCCGCCATGAAATAAAAATAAAGGTAATTTTTATCATGCAATTCTTATTTTTTTTTCCTTACAATTGTGAGGTATAAGCTTGCAATTGCCTTTTTTATTTTATTCAAGCTTCCATATTATTTTCAGTCCTGGATAAATTTGCTTTTACATAAAACTAATTTAGAAAATTGTAGAAAATGCACAACATTTACTCTGACATGCAAATTAAGTCAGCATGAAATTAAAATTCACCTCATCTATTTTCTAAATGCATGTTATTGATCTTACTGTGAACTATTTATCCATGTATATAAACTACCATTCAAAAGTTGTAATTTTTTTAAAAGAAATTAATTTTATTCATCAAGGACGCACTGAATTGATCAAAAGTGACAGTAAAGGCATTTATAATGTTACAAAAGATTCTATTTCAAATAAACGCTGTTCTTTTTAACTTTCTATTCAAAGAATCCTGAAAAATAAAATGTATCATAAAAGTTTCCACAAAAATATGACTGTTTTCAACACTGATAATAATCATAAATGTTTGTTGAGCAGCAAATCATGATTTCTGAAGGATCATGTGACACTGAAGACTGGAGTAATGATGCTGAAAATTCAGCTTTGATCACAGGAATAAATTCACTTTACTATTTCAATGAAATAAATCTTAATTATTCAAAGCTTCTGACAGTACTGTATATTTAGAAAGTCAAAAATACTGCAGACTTTGTCTGATTTAGGGTGCGTCCCATCTTACCCCACCGTGATGTTTAGTGTAAATGAGTGCGAGAGACATTCGCATCAGTAAATCACTGCAGATTTAATTACACTAGTAAACAGTGTGACTAATAAACATCATCCACAGGGAAACCGAAGTCAAACATCATAAAGAGTGTGAACAGAGCTCAGTTCGTCAGTGTTTTCTCTCTCTTGTGCGATCTGAGAGTGTGTTTCTGGAGGAACCTTTCAGTGCGACCGCAGCGTCCGACAGACACGTCCCATAATCCACCTCTGCTGGCGGCTCACAGGACGAAAACTGCCAAACAAACACACAGAGAGACATGCAGATGTGTTCATGACCAGATTCAAGGCTTTCACACAATACGGCTCTTTTACAGTCGTGACATAAATCAGCATAAGTAACAGTCGCACACACATTCAGCAGTTCTCCGCTCACTGAGTCACACATGAAGATTCGCTCTGACTGGATCACTGAATCAGCTGACTGCAGGTGAATCGGTCTGACTAACAACCGTCCAGTGCGATTTGCGAACAGGATCAGCTCGTTCATGAATCAGACGCCGCTATCGAGTCTCAGAGCGGGTGTTGATGACGAGAAACGATGTGTTTTTAAAAGTACAGAAGTAAAAAGTAGAACATTATCCTTTGGAATGTCGTGAGGAATAAAAATAATCCAATATAGTTCACAAACTTGAAAAATGTATTTTAATATGTAACGAAGTACACACCACTGACCTAAATATGATTTTCATTTACAATAATCAACACTATAATTCAGCATCAGTAACTCTTAGTCATGCGCATTCAAGCTCTGACGATCATCCAGTTCTCGGCTCATTCGAGTCAGACTCGCTCCGACCGGATCATTGAATCAGAGAGTTGTTGACTGCAATCGGATCAGTTCAATTCTCACACTGCAAAAAATGCTGTTCTTACTTAGAGTTTCTATCTTGTTTCTAGTCAAAATATCTGAAAGTTCTTGAATCAAGAAGCATTTTCTTGACAAGTAAAAAATATTTTCTTGTTTTCAGGAAAAGTGAGTTTTTTTGTTGTTTTTTTTGAGTGAGAAAATTGAGTGAGTTTTTCCTTAAAACAAGCACAATCTGCCAGTGACGCAAGCAAAATAATCGTATTTCAAACCAAAAATAAACTATATAATCTTGTTTTCAGTTTGAATTAAGATTATTGCTTGTTTTAAGGAAAAACTGAACAAGAAAATAATTTTTACTTGTCAAGAAAATGCTTCTTGATCTAAGAATTTTTAGATATTTGGACTGAAAACAAGACAAAATTCTAAGTAAGAACAACATTTTTTGCAGTGCATGAATCATTCAGTGTGATTTGAGATTCAGAACAGGTTCATTGAAAAGAATCAGTTCACTGCTATCACGTGTCGATTTCTTCATTTTGAAATAATGAGGAACGGTGTGTTTTTGTGGAATGTAGAAGTACACTCTGAAATCCTAAAACATTTACTTACCCAGCAAACAGGGGACGTTCTCAGAACTTTAATGTTCTGACAAGGTTCTCTCCAAGGTATGAACAAACGTTCTTCCAGTAACATTAATAGAACATTCGTTCAAAGTTATCTGGTCTTTAATAATGTTCCCAAAATGTTATTTATACATCATTCATGGAATAGTTTTTTCTGAAAAGTTTTAGTTTTTAAATCTAATGTTCAGAGAACATTCAAAAGTAACATGTTTGCAAAATGTTCCCTTAACGTTCGTATAACCAAGAAAAAACATTTTTAAAACAAAAAAAACCTTCAGAAGATTCAGAAATAGCATTTTCATCACTCTTACCGGTTTGTCCCGCAGGCAGGCGTCCTTCAGCGTGGGGATGTGAGACTCGTATGATGAGATCCGTCTCTCCTGGGATGGTATTTTAGAGCACGCCAGCTGATTCAGCTCCAGGAAACGCATCACCAAACGCTACAACACACACACATTACTTCTTCACTGTGTAAATGCAACATGGGACATCACTTACAACTCCCATTTCACTTTTGGCTCTGGAAAGGGAGTATGTGACCGTTTTATGATGTCAGGAAGTATACACAAGTGTTCAAAGTAAACTAAGTTACAGTGAAGCTGCTCTGAAACGATCTGTACTGCATGAAGCGCTGCAGAAATAAAGCTGACTCGACTTGAAGTATATGATTTTTTTGTAAGAGTTTGTACCTGGCATGCCTCTCTCTCTGGGTTTCCCATGATGCTTTGTGAGTCTGAGGGTATGAGGGTCATTCTGTAGAGCTGTAGGGTGAAATCATCCTGTGATGGGGCTTTTTTGGACAGAATGACGTTCATCTGAAAACAGAAAGAGACAACATGAAGCAACAGGGAACTGATCCGTGGTTCAGCTGATGTTTTTAGTGTGTGTGTGTGTGTGTGTTCTCGCCTCTTTCTCCACAGACTTCATGTAGCTCATCAGAGACTCTCTATTCCTAGAAACACATGCAGAAAAATCTGTGAAAATCATAAAAACGGAATATACAGTAAAACACAGAATGTTATGATTAAATCAGCTGTAGAGTGACTGTGTGTGTGTGTGTGTGTGTGCGTGTGTGTGAGAGAGAGTGTGTATTACTTTGCCGCCGTGTACAGTGCGTTCTCTGCGCTGATGATGTTTTGCTGCAGCTGTTTGTTCTCCTGCTGTGATTGGCTGAGCTGTTTTCCCAGTGAGCGCAGCGACTGATCCTTCCTCCTCAACTCCATCTTGGCGTCTGACAAACTCTGACGAGACAATGAGAGTCCGGATCATTCCTCTTCCTCACTTCTGCTATGGATCTGATTATCTATAACATCTCAGCGTCACATCTGATAACTGTCAGTGCATGTTTACAAAGAAAAACAGTGGAAGATCAGCGCAAAAATGTGTTTTGAGGCTGCTGCACTGTTTATTTGTGTTTATTATGGTCAGTGGAAATGTGGGTCCATTCTCAGAGTGTGTGTGTGTGTGTGTGTGTACCTGCACAGCCTGTGCGAGTGTGCGGTCCTTCTCCAGCTCTTCCCCCGTGTGCAGCTCCATGCTGAGGCCCAGCTGCTGCAGCTGAGAGGCCTGATCGTGCAGCAGAACCTGAGCGCGCTGCTCCCTCTGTAGGGCACTGCTGAGCTCCTCACACACTCGCTCGAACTGCTGGAGGGGAGCACACGCCTGACACACACACACAGACCAAAAAAAGTTTATGATATGATAAAGAAAATATGATAATAAATACCAGGTTGCAAAATCAAGCAGAATAACGGACTGTTTTTGCACAGCTACAAGTTACAAATCTAACGTTAAAAAGCCTGACTCACGGTGTGTGTGTCTCTGCTGGTGTTTGTGCGCTTGATGTGCGACAGCTCCAGCCGCAGGTTCCTCCGCTCCACCTCCGCCGAATGCAGACGCTGCGTGAACTCCAGGATGTGCTTCTGAAGAGACGCCATCATCATCTGCACACCCCCCAAAATTAACCATTCTTATTGCAGTGTTTATTCTAAATGATTCATCATTATTGTGTTAAATTCATGTTCTGGTAATCTTGAATCAGAATATCTTCCTCTTGCAGCATCTCTTCTCTTCTCTGATGATGAGGGTGGGGCAACCTGTCACTCACAGGAGATCCACCAATAGCAAACCACAACCATCCAATCAATTCCCCACAGACAGAATGAAGCCCCGCCCTACACTTGTTCTTGTTTCACTCGGATATACGACACAATAGAGAAGAAAAGACAAGCTTCACGTGTGTACCTTGCTGTTGCAGTAGCTGTGTTTAGTGTGCTGCGCGTGGAGTCCGTCACGCAGTCGCCGTGCCAACGAGTCCTTCCCATAATGCCCACAGCACTGAGAGTCCACGTCTGACAGCAGCCGCTCCAACAACTTCCTGCACCCGCTCTGAGCCGCTGACATCACACCAGCTGCATCTGGCACAGTCACATGACCAGCATTAGAGCAGTAATTTAATTTCAAGCTACAAACTTATTTATATCAATTAACTATAATAACACTAGTGCTGTCCGTGTGCGTTTCTCACCAGTTCTGCTCATTTCCCCCTGGACTTCCTCCATGCACGTGTGCACGAGCCGGAGCAGCGCAGTGGACCTGAGCGTCTTCATCACCCTGCTGCCGTTTTCTTCCTCCTCTTCCTCTCTGAGCTTCACCTCACTCACGCACACCTGCGGCCCGGAGCCCACGGACACCCTGAACATCACGGCGGAGCTCCGTCCCAGAGTGCGCAGACGCCCCGCCGCCAGCACTGCGATCGCACAACGCCGGAACCTGGCGTGACCTTTGACCCCGCCCTCGCCGAGCGCGTGCAGCAGCTTGCTGACCTCCGTCTTCAAGGCGTCCGCGTCACTCATGCGCTCCTGCAGCACAGCCTTCTGCCAAGCCAGCAAACACACCTGCCTCCGCAGCGCGCGCACGCACCCCGCTAGCAAACCGCACGCCGCCCACAGACACTGCAGACGCATCACTTCCTGTTCCTGCTCGGCCCGAGTGCGCTCCAGAGAGTGGACACGGCCCTCGGACTGCTCCAGCTGCCTACTGAGATCCTGCAAAGATAAAATAATCAACATTCAAGCAGGAAAACCTGTTGTAGTAGAGTCGTAAATCAGTGACGTGTGTGTTTGTGTGTGTGTGTACCTGTATTTTCAGCTGCAGCTGGTGGTTGAGGTGTGTGTAGTGTGTGTTGAGATCTTCTCTCTGTTTGACCCAGCTCTCCTCTCTCTGTCTCAGCTGTGCGTTCACACTATCCAGTGCTGCCGATTTCCCCTCCAGACACGACACCTGACGCACAAACAACCTCTCAAACTCCGGAACTGCACATCTACAGCGTATCTTTCCCACAAGCCCCTTCTCACCTTCTGATTGGCTGCGGAGAGGTCAGAGGTCAGCGTGTCCACGTGTTCCTGCACCAACGCACTAAGCTCCGTCCATGAGAAGCTACCCAGCATGCTGTGCGGCGGCGTCACCAGCACACACCCGGCGATCAGACGCTGATAGAGCGTGTGCAGGAATGCCAGTTTCTCCTAAACAGTAATAAAAATACAATTACTAATAAAATTATTAAACATTTTGTTAAACCATTAAATCAAGATCAAGCAAAGTATTTCATGAAGATCAGGAAACGAACACTGAGTGTAAGTGTGTGAATCTGGCAGTGCTATTTTAGTATCACTGATATACTATTAAAGTTTTTATTAATATTTTAGTAATTTGTATATATTCCACCTTAATTTTAGTTATTTTTTGCAATTTTGTTGTGTGTTTGTCATTATGTTTCTGGCAGGGTTATCCTATTATCACCGATATACAGTACTATTATAGATTTAATAAATATTTTAAAGTATGAATCTGAATTAATTTTATATTATATTCTATTTTCATTTTAATTTTAGCTAAGGGTTTAGTTGTAGTTTTTATTAATATTTTGAATTAGTCATTTTTTATATTTTCTGTTTTAATTTGAGTAATTTTGTGTGTTTTTGTCATTATGTTTCTGGCAGTGTTATTTTACTTTCACTAATAGACTATTATAGATTTAATAAATATTTTGAATTATGACTTAGCTTTTATTTAAATATATTCCATTTACATTTTAGCTGTAGTTTTTATTAATATTTAATAGTATTTCTGTCATTATTCATTGCTACACAATTATTGTTTTCATTAATAGTTTTCAGCTATGAATTAGTTTTTATTTTTTATACATTCAATTTTAATTTTGGTTAAGTTTTTAGTCATTTTGTTTTGTTTTTGTTATTTTCATTAGTTTTTGTTTTTAAAATTATGTTTATATAGTTTTCATTCATTTTTATTTCAGTTTTAGTTTTCGTTATTTTAGTACTTCAAGTTAAAATAAAAAAGAAAATGAGAAATGTGGCCTTGGCAACTAGGTGAAATAAAAAAGGTCTAAGATTTGATATTTCAGTTAAAATGTATTTCATTCAAGTAACAAAACTGTTTTCTTATGCTTTTAGCTTTGGTACCTGGCAGTCTTTGTGATGCTGCTGTCGCAGTGTGTTCATCTGTGTGTGTATTTGTGTGTGTTGCTGTGTGAGTCTGCGCAGTTCAGCTGCAGCGTCTGCGACACATGCACGCAGACGCTTCACCTCTTCACTCACACACACACCGCGAGCCTCACACTCCTGCAGACAGACAGAAAGACGATCATTTCATCTGAAACTGAACTCTGCGTCGCTCTGATGTTTCCTTCAGGACACCTGCATCTAGTTACAATACAAAGCATCCAGTCGTCCAGATCCCGAATCATCCAAGTTAATCGGTAGAACAGTGACAAACACACACCTGGATGTTCCTCTGGAGATCAGTGATCGTTTCATCCTTCTGCCTGACCTCGTCATTCAACTTCTGCATCACAATCACAGAGTCCTGCAACTACAAATCCAACATTCACAAATTACACACGGTAAAAAAAGAATTCTTAAAGCAAGACACTACAGGTGAATAGCCAAAAAATATTGTATTACAAATTTTCGGAAATGTTGTTTAAAATGCAAATGACACATTTTCTAATTAAATATGAAGAGTTTCGTTGCAAAACGAGATAAATCCGTTTTTAACATTTTGTCAAAACATGTTTATTATTATGTTATCATGTTATTATTTTGTTTTATGGTGCTACTTAGCTGTATTTTTTAAGTTATGAAGGTTTAAATCAAAACAAACCAACTGCAGTTGAATTGATATTAATTGGAATGCACAACCAAAAAACAAGATTTTTGAAAAATTAAAAAAATGGATTTATCTAATTTTGCAACGAAACTCTTCATATGCACTTATTTGCATACATTTCCAGAACATAAATCTGAACATTGGATAAATCCTGGTTCTTGTTTGATTTTGTGAACATACTAGAGTTAAAGGTTTTAAAGAGGAAATTTTGGATTTCTCTTTTTATCACTCCATAAATCAAAAATTGTTGTCAAAAAATAAAATGTTATATAAATGAGTGTGAATGATATATGAACAAACCCTACAGTAAAAACCTTCAGAATATAGTTGGGAATAAAACTGTAAATTTTGGTGTTTGTAAGTGCTGCTGAACTGGAGGAAAAAACTCATTTATAAACATACAGCCTTTAAAGATATGTATTGAAATTGAATAAAGTGCAATAAAATAAACACTAAAAAGTGAATTTTGGATGTTTTCTCTCCACTAGTCTGAAACATTTTTTGAAAATCCAATGCATCTTGCCTTAAGAAAATTTAAAAACTAAAGGCAACATGATGCCTTCAGATTTTCTCTCAACTAATTAATAGTCAAATTTATCTGTATAGTACTTTTTGCAATACACGATTCAAAGCAGCTTTTAATAAAAACATTTTATACATTTATACTATATAATATAAATTAATAATCACTAATACATTTATTTGCTTTGTCCATTTGAATTTGTTTGTTCAGTAAAAGCGAAATGCCTCATTCAGCCAATAAATGTATCAAATCAACCACAGATTTTGTGTTGTTGTAGTAATTACTAATACTGATACTGATCTATCATTTTGGTGTCTGTACTTATAGTTTTATAAGGGAAGTGAACTTTGCTATATGTGTTTCTGAAGGAGCTAATATTTATATTTTATTAATTAAAGTTGCCAAAGACTCATCATATATGCCCTATTCTATTCCATCAGTGGAAAACACTAATCAGTTCACATTAAAATGTTTGCATTATTTATGTGTGAGCTCAAGAACAGCCAAATAAAGTTCATGAGCTCATGCATTGTGTTCAAGGAAAAAAATCCAGCAAAATCTATCAAAATGTGCTTGATTAATCCCTTTAGTGCTTCAAAATATGCAGTATTATTTGCATTAGCACAACACCTTAAAGTATATTTTGCATGTGTGTAGGTTGTACCTGTGTGTTGTAGTAGTGTAGCGTTTGCCGCAAAATGTCCATTAGAGCAGATGCATCGTGTTTACATCCTTCCCCTAAAAAGCAAACACACACACAAACACACACACACATACACACGTGTAAAATGCCTTCAAGTCAAGCTACATTTATTTTATAAAGCACTTTTTACAATACAGATTGCTTTAAACCAGATTCACAGTAATAAACAGGGAAAAAAACCTGTGTTAATCAATGTTGGGAAAGTTGCTTTTAAAAGTAATACATTAAAAATTGTGTTACTCCCTAAAAATAACTAAGTTATATAGTTACCTTGTACGGAAAGTAATGTGTTATGTAACTTTTTCTCACCTGTCTGAGGATCTCTTTTTTCACTGACCTGTGTTGTGTGTGTGTGTCGCCCCCTGCTGCTGATACTGCTGTAGCACCTGATCAATATCGCACAGCAGACTGTCATATGACTCCTGCGTGCAGACAAGAGCCTCCTGCACCTACAGCACACACAAACAGTGTTCAGAATGAACAAGCCTCACTTTGCTAAATGTGGGGGTAATTTATGTGAAACTGCAGTATAACATTAAATCAAACTGCGAAAATGACACTTGGAACATCACCGATGTAAGAGACGTGAGAGAACGGCCAGTGTGGCAACATAAATGATATAAAATATATTGGCATGGGTAAGAGACATCAGAGTGTTTACCCGGCTGTGTTCATGTTGTCTCTCTGTCCACACTTTCTCCTGCTCCTGCAGTTTGACTGACAGCTTAACTGACTCCACCCTTTCTTGCTCTAACTGACCAATCAGCTCAGCAGATGCAGCCTTCTCATGATCCAGCTGACCAATCAGATCAGTTTTCATGGTTAAGAAGTCCTTCTCCAACCTGAACACATCACGTACATGTGAGTCCAAATACATGGAACAACATAAAAACAGATTGGAAGAAAAAACACTTATCATTCTTTACAATACTCAATAATAAAGCTAACAAATAAGAATCTATGTACCGCATCTTTATCATGCTGTTGTTCCCAGACAATTACCTAAATGCTCAAATGCACTTGCATCTCCAAATGCTTTAATAATGCAAAAAAAAAAAATAATAAAAAATTTTAACAAAAAATTCAACAAAATCCTGGTTAAAATTCTTGTTTGATTTTGTGGACATATTAGAGTTAAAGGCTTTTAAAGAGGAAATTTTGGATTTCTCTTTTTATCACATTATAATTCAAAAATTGCTGTCAACATCCGAAAAAAAAAAAAAAAAAAAAATTCACCATATTTTAAGAAATAAAATGTTATATAAATGAGTGTGAATGATATATGAACAAACCCCTCAGTAAAAACCTTCAGAATATAGTCAGGAATAAAACTCTAAATTTTGGTGTTTGTAAGTGCTGCTGAAGTGGAGGAAAAAACTAATTTATAAACATACAGCCTTTAAAGATTTCCTAAGTGCTTAAATGTACTTGCATCTCCAAATGCTTTAATAATGCAAAATGAATTAATTATTTAATTAATTAGTTTTTATATAAGTTTTATTAATATTTTTAAATGTTAGTTTTTCATGTTATGTTTAGTTTCATTTATGTTTTGTCATTTTATTAGTCTTGTGTTTTTTAAATATTGTTGTTTAGGTTTAATATATTTTTATTTCAGTTTTAGTTTTTATTTATTTCTAGTTAATAAATTTACTTGAGTTTATTTTTAATTTCTAATAAGTTTTTCAACTAATATTTATATTTTATTTAAATCGTTTCAAATGTTTTTAGTAGTTTTAGTTAGCGATAATAACCGTGCTCTAGCCATAAAGTTCCAATGACAAAACCTGGAATAAACCTGGGGATGTTTGATCTTACTGAGCGAGTTTCTGGCACATGTCATGTGATTTGTCTCTCTCGTGAGCGTTCAACAGCTCCACCTCCTCAAACTTCTGCTTCCAGAGCTCTAGACTGGCTGTGACCTCAGCGTGACCTTTCTTCTCCACCTCCAGAGCGTCTTCCAGATCTCTCATCCTCATCTGCACACACACACACACACATACACAGATGAATGAGCGCGACACTGCTCCAGCGTAACTGCATGTGTTCAATCATAAACACACGTGTGTTACCTGGATGATCTCAGAGCTGAATTTAGACTGCAGATGTGCGGTGCGTTCAGACTCCACGCTCTGCTCCAGATCCTTCACCTTCTGCAGAGCTGACTGCACACACACACACACACACACACACACACAATTAATGCACTTACACACACGATCATGCATCTGTCAAAATCAGGCACAAAACTCTCATATTAACTGTATGTATGTATATATATATATATATAATATATATATTTAGCGAGTGCCATGATTTACTGCACCAGATAGCAGATTAGACCATAAAAATCGTGAGACTCATGTTACTAAAATTATGATGCTGACCTCCAGATCAGAGCGTAGTCTCTGTTCTCTCTCTGTGCTGCGGTTCAGCTCTGCTGATTTGTGTTTCAGTTTCTCTGCATCTTTCTCTCCGCCTCTCTTCATTCTCTCCATTTCACATTTCAGTTTATGTAGAGTGTCGTTCTGCTCCTGTTAACACAAAAACAGTCAACAGTCAAAAACAGTGTCTATAGATGATAAATGACAGACAGACGCATGGACAGACCTGTATCAGTGCCTCTAGTTGTCTCTTTTCGGCCTGCAGCTGGTCATTCTCAGCATTTGTGATCAGCAGCAGACGGTCTCTCTCGTGCAGCTCCGTCTGGAGGCCCTGCAGGTCATCCTCACGTGCCTGCTGCGTTATCTCTAAAGATCTCTGTAGATCTGATGCTCTCTGACGCAGCTCTGAGCTGAGGACTACACACACACACACTCGCTGTCAGGATCATACGATGGTTATTTCCACACAAACAATGAGTACTCTCATCGCTCTGATGAGGTGCGTCTCAAGCGACCAACCAAAATATTTAGTTTTTATTATCGTGGCATTGTTAACCTGTTAACCTGTCATTGGTGGTGGTTGAGGAGATTCCCCCTTCAATATGTAAAGCGCTTTGAGTGCCCAGAAAAGCGCTATATAAAATGTAAGGATTATTATTATTATTATTATTATTAACTATCACCCCTGTTTTTGATCATAGGTGTGAAATGAAATGGTTGTATTTCATGAATGCTTTGGAATACAGAGATGAGGTCTGTCTCAGCAGACACTCTGCAGATTAGTGACTTGACACACACACACAAACACACACCATCCAGCCTGTGATTGTGTTTCCTCAGCTCCTTCATCTTCTCCTCTGCGTTTCTCCTCTCCGCTGCTGCATCTCTCCTCACCACGGCAACATCGTACTCCAGCGTCTGCCGCTGCGCCTCTCCGCGCTCCACCTGCGCCCGTAACCGGGCAACCTGTGCCTCATACTGCGACACCTGCAGGGATATGACATGACAAGAGCGCATTACAAAACTCATTTCTGCACTGAAATCACATTATTATGTCATGTTTAATTCAGCAAAGGCTAAGCTAAGGCTGCTCTGTGCCTGCTCAAAATTCAGCGTAAAGATGAATAAAGATGTAATATAATGAGAAGTATATAACTGTAAATTGTGAAAAAATTGTGGTTGATATGACTTTTAAAGAATTCGTCACACTGAAAGTGGATGGTCAAGTGCATTGTGGGATACAGTATTACATGCAGTGCCCTGATCACATCTGTCAGAGGCAGAGCAGCAGGTGTTTGTTTGTACCTCTTCATTGTGTTTGGAAGTGAAATCCAGTTTGTCCTTTTCCAGCTGGTTGATTTTCCACCTCAGCTCAGCCGCGAGAGTGAAATCATCACTCGTCTCTCTCTCACCGCCCCGTCTGTCTCTCTGCAGCCCATCAGTCACGTCTCTGAGCCTGTAAAACACAGCGCTGTGAGGACACATACATACCAAGGCCCATTTACACCACAAAAGAACTATAATCATGCTCTGGTAAACTGTAATGAAATTATGACATACTAAATCAAAACCACAGCACAGAACTTCAGAATTATTGAGTAAAATTCAAAATTATGACATACTAAGTTAAAATTCTGACAAAAAAAAGAAAATAATGACATACTAATTTGAAGTTGACATACTAAGCCGAAAATGACAACAAGTCATAATTGTGATAAAAAGTGAAATTATGACAAAAAGATGAAAATTCTAACAAAAAGATGAAATTGACAACAACAACAACAACAAAAAAAATGAAATTCTGACAAAAAGTAGAAAATAATGACATACTAAATAAAAATTATAACAAAAATTCTGACAAAAAGTTGAAATTATAACTGTCAAAAACCAACATACTAAGCCAAAATTATTACAGTCAAAATTATGACAAAAAGATGAAAATTCTGATAAAAAGTACAAAATAATGACATACTAAATTGAAATTATAACAAAAAGTTGAAATTCAGTCAAAGTCAAAACTGACATACTAAGGCGAAATTGACAAAATGTCAAAATTATGACATACTAAGTTAAATTTTGATGAAAAGTCAAATTGTGACAGTTGAATATTCTGACAGTAAAAACTGACAAAAAAATAAAATTCTGACAAAAAGTAGAAATTATGACAGTCAAAACCAACATACTAAGCCGAAATTGACAAAATGTCAAAATAATGACATACTAAGTTAAATTTAATTGTGACAAAAAGTCGAAATTGTGGCAAAAAAAAAAAAACTATTCAGACAAAAAGTAGAAAATAATGCTATAAAAGTTATATGGTATAAAAAGTCAAAATTATGAGTAAAATTTCTGACAAAAAGTTTAAATAAAAATAAAAGAAGAAAATTACATACTAAATCAAAATTATGATAAAAACTCAAAATTATTACAAAGTCAAAATTATGACATTCTTAGTTAAAATTGTGACATAAGTCGTAATTGTGACAAAAAGTCAAATTATGACAAAGATGAAAATTCTGACGAAAAGTAGAAAATAATGACATACTAAGCTGAAATTGACAAAATGTCAAAATTATGACAGAAATTCTAAATTGACAAAGAAAATAATGACATACTAAATCGAAATTATGACACAAACTCAAAATTATGACAAAGAGTTTAAATTATGACAGTTAAAACTGACATACTAAGCCGAAATTGACAAAATGTCAAAATGATAACATACTAAGTTAAAGGTACAAAAAACAAAAAAAGAAATCATGACAAAAAGTAAAAAATAATGACAGTCGAAATTATGACAAAAAGTTTTGTCATAATTATGTCATGTCACAAAATTATTGTCATAATTATTACCTTAAAAAAGTCAAAATTATGACATACCAAGTAAAAGTTCGGACTTAAAGGGTTAGTTCACCCAAAAATGAAAACTCTGTCATTAATTATTCACCCCAATGTCGTTCCACACCCATAAGACCTTCGTTCATCTTCAGAACACAAATTAAGATATTTTTGATGAAATCCGATGGCTCAGTGAGGCCTGCATAGCCAACAATGACATTTCCTCTCTCAAGATCCATTAATAGGTTGTTTGCACATGACGTCACAGCAGCAGCGCGAATGAGTCTGGAGGGCAGGGAGTGATGTTTCTATATAGGAATCCTATCAAAAACTCAAAATTTGCATGTTTTGCGTCGTTTATGTTTGCTCAAATCGATAAAATCGAGAACCCAGAAGGTGTTTATATCGTTTACATAACTTATACCGTTTTTTAATTTTAAAAGTTGTCGCCTTTTATAGCGTTTTGCGTCTGCTGATACTTAACGTAAATGAATATGGATACTTGCTTACCTTTTTGACTTGGTTAAATATTCACCTTCATGCTATTGTTTGCAGGGAGGAGAAGATTGTATCCTATTTCATTATAATTTGGTATTTTCACTTCAGTTTTGTGGTATTCTGTTCACAATGTTGATCTGGTTACCATGAGAACAGTGTCACGCGCTGCTGCTTCGATCAGCCATCGTATGGTAGAAAATGTCCAAATAAAATAATTGTGTTCAACAAGCTGGCAGAAGTCGATCCATTTATTTGTTGGAAGCGTGGAAATGTAACTAGTTTAAATGTTGTTTTTGTAAATATTCACTTTCCCATATGACCACGGAGGAGAATCGGAGGGTCACGTTCAGACACAGACAAGCTGTATTTTTGTATTTATTTCAACCAATGACAACCAAAATCAAACCCATAGGAGCTCGTGAACAGTTTTGAATTGGCTGTGTGCAAGTTACAATCATTCACAAGCCGAGTAATCATACTCTAAAACATAATGTTAATTATTACACACAAACCAAATACAAAACTCAGCAAAGTATGTGATTATTCTGAGTGAAAGACAGTGGGTTTACTTAGTGACATTATTACATTTGCTAGTCGTCTTCCCTCACCTTCTCAACCAAGGCGAAAATGTATTACCGTCCTTTTTTTCCACGAACGAGAGTTCCTATTACAATTACCGATTCAGCATAAATGACCTACAATGGCGACATTTTTCACAATCACGACAGAAATTCAAAATACTGCTCTAATTTCACTAGTAGAAAGGCAGCGCGATATAAACAAACCCAGACGTGACGGCAGCTTCACATCCTCTATATCTGCCTCCTCGATGGCAGGAAAGTCTTTTAATTCAGCGGAAAAGTCGCTCCTCTTCATAGCATAAGGACATATGTTGTGATTTTCTGTTTATACCTTTCTAAACCAGCAAAGAAAGGACTTTTCCCCATCTCTTCCATTCTAATTTTCACTGCTTGCCCTCCACCGGAATTTCGCGTGTCACCAGAACCACTTGATTGCAAACAACCTATTTACTAAAAACATATTTAATGGTTATTATTATTTTATAATAATATTATAAAGCAACGAGAATATTTTTGGTGCACCAAAAAAAAATAAATAAATAACAACTCGAATCATGATTCGGATCGTGTGTCAAACCGCCAAACTGCTGAAATCACATGACTTTGGCGCTCCGAACCGCTGATTCGACACAAAAGATTCATAACACTCTGAAGCTTCCTGAAGGATCTTGAGAGAGGAAATGTCATTGCTCCCTATGCAGGCCTCACTGAGCCATCGGATTTCATCAAAAATATCTTAATTTGTGTTCTGAAGATGAACGAAGGTCTTACGGTTGTGGAACGACATGAGGGTGAGTAATTAATGACATTATTTTCAGTCTTTGGCTTCCACACACACACACACACACACACACACACACACACACACAACATGTTAGAAACAAACCTGTTGATCTCCTCCTGTGGGGTCAGTGCGGACGGGTGAGACGCCCGCAGGGTGGAATCAGGGCGGCTGGAGTCTTTACGTTTGGCTCGACTGCCATGGCGTGGACGGAGGTCAGAGGGCATGACCTCAACGTGTCCTTACAGGTCTGAGATCTGTCACAAAATACTGTATAAGCACTTTATCATAAACAAATATAGCTTAAAATGAGAATGTCAATGAGAAAATACATTCATGTTTTAGGTGGATTTACAAAGTTCCTATAAAGACCAAGAGAAGGAGAAACATAAAGAAGTACAATTATGAAACAATAACAGAATTTTATATATAAATATAACAAAGAAAACCGGTTTAGAGATGCTCTTAAATATAGCTCCAGACGACAATTTGACAAAAACTACAGTTTATATACACGTAATTTATAAATATAATACATGAATTATATGATACACAGTAAAAACTCAAATCAAACTAAATTAAATTCACGTGTTTGTTTCAAAAACCGATCAATGGTCAATTCAAAATAACAACATTAAATCTAAACACCAGCCCACCATTAGCATGCCTGTTACGCTCGTCTGTCCTTGACTGGTGAATTATTGCAGTGAAACGACATTAAAATGTTTAAATCCGTGTAGTTGTAGTTGTAAACACTCCTCAGTGTCTGTTTGAATCTGACGCCATTTTCCTCCTCACCATGACAACAACGATAAACGAAAAACACCGCGAAATATTCATCAAAACACCTATCGCTCGCGTTTTACTTTTTGATTATACTTACGTTTTTTTTTTTTTTAATGAATAAATAAAGCTTTAAAATATTTTAAACATCTTTATTTTGCCGCTTCCTGTCGCGGAATTTTAACTCTTTAACGACCGATGATGACGAACAGTAACGAAATTTAGTTTTCAATCCGCGAAATTCTTTTTAAATTATTTCGTGATTAAATAACAAAAAATATGTAGTTATTCGTCTTAACACTGTGAATAAATCCATGTTATTAATTAAATTTAGAATAATTATAAACCCAACCCTCCCCTCTCCCTGTGAGTAGTGGTACATTCCTCATGCGCGCTGATGAGCGGGACGCGGACTGAACCATTCCACCGGTGGGGAGACGCACACTCTCGCGAGTCTCCATGTCCTTTCATTCATCTCGTGAGAATATTTTTAATTATTAGCGTATTTTACGTTTTGTTTTTAAGTAAAAGTGTTTCTAAGATAGTTTTTTTAATAAGTAGATATGCAGAAGGGAGTGAAGGTGAGTTCATAAACAAACAATGGGCTTGTGTTAGCCTAAGCTAGCTAAACACGGCTATCATTTTATTTACTTCAGTGTCTGTAGCAATAAATTAATAATAATAAAGTCATAATATTGTTTTAAAAAGGCAAATTCATAGCCATAAGGCTAATTTAATGCATGTAATAGTTGTCTCTGCTGATAAAGTGTTTTGTTTGTTGTTTTGTGTGTTGGTAACACATGCTGAGTGTTATTTGTATTAATTAACCCTTTTTTTTCTCAGATGAAGATGACATCTGATCAGAACACAGACGATTTTATTCCAGGCGATATAGTGTTTGCTAAGATGAAGGGTTATCCTTTCTGGCCTGCCAGAGTGAGTTTATACAGCAGATATGAGGCATATTGTACATGAGGTCAACTGAAATCTGACTGTTTGTGTGTTGATTTGTCTGTCACTCAGATTGGTGAAGGAAAAGCCCCGAAAAATAAGATCCCCATCTTCTTTTATGGAACACACTCAACGTAAGTGAACTCAAATCAAACATACATGATGAAGCGACCAAAACAAAACACACATCCTTCATTAAACCAAAGATATGCTATGTGTCATACTACTCTCAGCGTATATATGAGCGTTTTTATACAGAGAAACCTTGAGGCTCTAACTATAAAGCAGAAATATATATCTATGTATACAACTGTTCATCTTAAAGGGTTAGTTCACCCAAAAATTAAATTTCTGTCATGTATTACTCACCTTCATGTTGTTCCACACCCGTAAGACCTTCGTTCATCTTCAGAACACAAATTAAGATATTTGTGATGAAATCCGAGAGACTCATCCATAGACAGCAATATAATCAACACTTTCAATGTCCAGAAAGGTACTAAAGAATTGTTAAAATGTGTATATGACTGCAGTGGTTCAACCTTAATGTTATGAAGAGACGAGAATAAACGGTTCATCAAAGTAATCAAAACCGAAAATTCAGAACTTCTAACCGACGTAATTATCCCATGTCGGTTATTTCGGTTTTTTAATACTGTTAATACTTTCCCCTTAAAAACATGCTACAGTGTATTAGTCACATGACTCCGTCCAGTCAGTGGCATGGAAGCAACACGGAGACGAACGGCGAGTCAACACACACAGACGGCATGCGAGCGGTGAGCCCTCAGTGAGAGCTTTCGCTAAACTTTGTCAATTGTATGTGTCTTAGGGCTTGCCAGTTTGGACATTCAAGAGATCTTAGACCAGACGAGCAGAAATCTTTAAGAAATGTTACAAACCATATTTAAAATAACTGCTGAAAGTGAACTGTTACAACAGATCACTCTTTCATTAGGAAAAAATATCCCACGTTTAATAGTCGAGCATATTTACAGTACAAACCGTGTAAGTGAACTGTGAGGGCAGAAAAAAAGAAACAAAATAATCGTTCATTAGTTGTAATTTAAGTAAAATGTTCAATTAATCGAGGTTTTGATTTTAGGTCATAATGGTCCAGCCCTACTTAGGTGTTATACCATTTTGACTTTATCTCATATTTATGACTTGGTGTGTCATATAATTTTGACTTTTTATGCCTTAGTTTTGATTTAGTATGTCATAGTTTAGGATATAGAGAATATATTAGGATATATTCCCAAGAAAAGCACATATATATGGTATCTTAAATGTCTTTTTCAATAATAGATTTTTGCGTAAATCTGGATACCGATCACGCGTTTGAAACATTTATCATTGTCACTTGCTATCTAGTAATCACCAGCATTGTGTTCTGAACATCTCTCCTATTCCAGAACATTTCTCTTCCCCAAAGACATAGTCCCCTACTGGCCAAACAAAGAGAGGTTCGGCCGGCCCATCAAACGAGGAGGGTTCGAGGAGGGCATGTGGGAGATTGAGAACGACCCGGGCGTGGGCCTCAGGGGTCAAAAGGTCAGTGATTTTCGCTGTTACGGCCCGATAACTATAGTGCTAATGATACTGCTTTAAACTATAACGCTAAAGATATAGCTTTAAACTGTAGCGCTAAAGATATCGCTTTAAACTATAGCGCTAAAGATATCGCTTTGAACTGTAGCGCTAAAGATATCGCTTTAAACTGTAGCGCTAAAGATATCGCTTTAAACTGTAGCGCTAAAGATATCGCTTTAAACTGTAGCGCTAAAGAGATCGCTTTAAACTGTAGCGCTAAAGATATCGCTTTGAACTGTAGCGCTAAAGATATCGCTTTGAACTGTAGCGCTAAAGATATAGCTTTGAACTGTAGCGTTAAAGATATAGCTTTAAACTGTAGCGCTAAAGAGATCGCTTTAAACTGTAGCGCTAAAGATATCGCTTTAAACTGTAGCGCTAAAGATATCGCTATGAACTGTAGCGCTAAAGATATAGCTTTAAACTGTAGCGCTAAAGAGATCGCTTTAAACTGTAGCGCTAAAGAGATTGCTTTAAACTGTAGCGCTAAAGATATCGCTTTGAACTGTAGCGCTAAAGATATAGCTTTAAACTGTAGCGCTAAAGAGATCGCTTTAAACTGTAGCGCTAAAGATATCGCTTTAAACTGTAGCGCTAAAGATATCGCTATGAACTGTAGCGCTAAAGATATAGCTTTAAACTGTAGCGCTAAAGAGATCGCTTTAAACTGTAGCGCTAAAGAGATCGCTTTAAACTAGCGCTAAAGATATCGCTTTGAACTGTAGCGTTAAAGATATAGCTTTAAACTGTAGCGCTAAAGAGATCGCTTTAAACTGTAGCGCTAAAGATATCGCTTTAAACTGTAGCGCTAAAGATATCGCTATGAACTGTAGCGCTAAAGATATAGCTTTAAACTGTAGCGCTAAAGAGATCGCTTTAAACTGTAGCGCTAAAGAGATCGCTTTAAACTGTAGCGCTAAAGATATAGCTTTAAACTGTAGCGCTAAAGAGATCGCTTTGAACTGTAGCGCTAAAGAGATCGCTTTAAACTGTAGCGCTAAAGAGATCGCTTTAAACTGTAGCGCTAAAGAGATCGCTTTAAACTGTAGCGCTAAAGAGATCGCTTTAAACTGTAGCGCTAAAGAGATCGCTTTAAACTGTAGCGCTAAAGAGATCGCTTTGAACTGTAGCGCTAAAGATATAGCTTTAAACTGTAGCGCTAAAGATATAGCTTTAAACTGTAGCGCTAAAGATATAGCTTTAAACTGTAGCGCTAAAGATATAGCTTTAAACTGTAGCGCTAAAGATAAAGCTTTAAACTGTAGCGCTAAAGATATAGCTTTAAACTGTAGCGCTAAAGATATAGCTTTAAACTCTAGCGTTAAAGATATCACTTTAAACTGTAGAACTAAAGATATCGCTTTAAACTTTAGCGCTAAAGAGATTGCTTCTAAATAGACAGAATAGCAGAATCCACACCACAACTATAACGACACAGAGAATGATTAAGGGGCCGTTCACACAGAACGTGTTTTTCTATTCCAATGCGGTACTTTTCCATTGTTTTTTTTTTATGTAAACGCGTGTCAGACAGACATGTATGACCGTTATGACCGTTACCCTCGCGTTGTGCACTGCGCTTTCTTTTTAAACCATTCCTGAGCGCTGTGTCTCACGTTTTTAGACGCAAAGACGCATTCTGTGTGAATGAGCCCGTAGAATTATTTTTTTCCAGCTGATGTATGACACAAACATTGACAGCCAATCAGAATCCATCCTGCTTTAAAAGCTCGAGTATTTAAAGCGACAGACGCCAAACCTGCAGTGCTTAAAATAAACAGAACGATGTCGTCCGCTGGTGTGGACGCAAATAAAGCTATCGTCGTTGGTGTGAACGGTTCTTTAGAAAAGCGCTGTAACGCATGATGGGCTTTGTGTTTCTGACAGAAAGTAGCGCTGGTGAAACGACTCTCAGAGAGTCGACCGAAACTGAAAGACAGGAAGAAGAAAGCAGAAAATCAGAGCGAAGCCAAGAACCAGACTGGACCGCGTAAAGATTCAGTGTCGAAGAGCGATTTGAAAGTAGCGACGCAACGTGGGAGAGAAACTCCAAGCAAAACAAAGTCTGAACCTGTCAAGTCGACGGATGATAAAACAACCGAAACCAGGTCGACGCGCTCCAGGGATTCAACGGCGAAGATCGTCACGCCTGACGAAAGACGCACGACTGAAGTTGCGCCTGCGAGGAGAGTGACGTCGCTCAAGACGGTCGCGGCAGGAAGGAGGATGCTGCCGTCCAGGAAGATAATTTTAACGAGACGAGCCACTGCGGCAAAGACGCTTTCCGCTCGCAGAAAACACGTACTGAATAGAAAGATTGTTTCAACTGCGAAGAAACGGATGGATGCTAACAGTCACCGAAAGGTTTGTGATGCCGTTATCCGTCACATCTGAGCTGGTTTATGTCAGAATGTGAGTTGCTGATGTTGTGTGTTGTATTGAAACCGTTCAGCCCTTGAGGATCACGCGCTCTACTGCAGATCTGACCCAGACCACAGATGACGTCACTGCCGCGCCGCTCAGGACGCCCGCGCTGAAACACAAGCGCTCGCACACCGCCTCTGATGGAAGACAGGAAGGAACTCTGAAGAAAGACACACCTGTTTCTCTTCCAGTGACGAGCAGCTCCGCCCCCTCCATCCCAGCAGGTGATCTAGCTAGAAACATGCAGAAACAGTGATAGCAGTGTGCTTGTTAGCAGTGTGCTAAATCATGATAGAAACGATGTACTAAATCATGCAAGCAGCATGTTAAAACATGCTAACAGTGTTAATTCATGTTAGAAACTTGTCTGCAACATGTTAAATCAGGTCAACAATGTGTCAGTTTGTGTTAGCAACTTGTTAAAATATGTTAGCAAAGAGTTAAATCATATTAGAAACATGTTAATTCATGTTAGCACCATGTTGGCAAAGAGTTAAATCATGTTAGCAAAGAGTTAAATCATGTTAGAAAACCTGCTAATTCATGTTAGCACCATGTTAAAACATGTTAGCAATGAGTTAAATCATGTTAGAAACATGCTAATTCATGTTAGCAGCATGTTAAAACATGTTAGCAAACGAGTTAAATCATGTTAGAAAACATGCTAATTCATGTTCGCACCATGTTAAAACATGTTAGCAAAGAGATAAATCATGTTAGAAACATGTTAAATCATGTTCGCACCATGTTAAAACATGTTAGCAAAGAGTAAAATCATGTTAGAAACATGCTAATTCATGTTAGCACCATGTTAAAACATGTTAGCAATGAGTTAAATCATGTTAGAAAACCTGCTAATTCATGTTAGCACCATGTTAAAACATGTTAGCAATGAGTTAAATCATTTTAGAAACATGCTAATTCATGTTAGCAGCATGTTAAAACATGTTAGCAATGAGTTAAATCATGTTAGAAACATGCTAATTCATGTTAGCAGCATGTTAAAACATGTTAGCAAACGAGTTAAATCATGTTAGAAAACATGCTAATTCATGTTCGCACCATGTTAAAACATGTTAGTAAAGAGAAGTCATGTTAGAAACATGTTAAATCATGTTCGCACCATGTTAAAACATGTTAGCAAAGAGTAAAATCATGTTAGAAACATGCTAATTCATGTTAGCACCATGTTAAAACATGTTAGCAGTGAGTTAAATCATGTTAGAAAACATGCTAATTCATGTTAGCACCATGTTAAAACATGTTAGGAAATAGTTAAATCATGTTAGAAACATGGTAACAACATGGTAAATCATGCTAACGACATGTTAAAATGCGTTAAGGCTGATTTATACTTCTGTGACGAAAATACAGTGTAGCTACATCATACGCTGTGTAGCACGCGTAGCCTGACATGCACCTCTTCAAAAATTAACGTGTCAATTTTACATGGGCCACAAACGCTCTGATTGGTCTGTTAGAACCTCTTCCTGCATTTATTGCGCGTTGATGCAGAAGTATATTTGAAAACCGCCGCAGAGGCTATGGCATAGGTAAGATGCAGTATAAATCAGCCTTTAGCAATGTTACGTCATGTTAGAAACATGCTAAAAACATGTTAAATCATTTTAGCAACATGTTAAAATGTTAGCAATGTGTTCAATTGTGCTAACAACTTGCTAAAACATGTTAACATTTTATTGACTTAAAATCGTCAACTTTTCAAAGTTATTTCAAACTTTCAGACAAGACTTTGTCAATACAACACCAGAGTTTGTCATCAAACTTTACTCGTCTAGTTAGCTTTAAAGTGTCTTAAATCCACTTTTACCAAGTTTACGACACAGCGATTTAATTTTCACTCCTTGCTTTTCGAAATTGAAATGCCGGTTTAGTGTCATGAAAAGTTGTGGATGTCGTTTCATGTGTTCATTATAATCTCGATGGTCATTATTACTATAAAGAGCTTCTAATCTGGTGAATTTACAGGCTCAAAGAGGAAGCGGCCCACAGAAGAGCAGACGTCTGTCCCTGACAAGCCTGTTTCTCTTCCAGTGACGAGCAGCTCCGCCCCCTCCGGCCCAGCAGGTGATCTACCCAGAAACATGCTAAATCATATTAGCAACATTTTAAAATGTGTTAGCAATGTGATAAAGCATGTAAGAAACATACTAACAACACGTTAAATCATGTTAGCAAAATGTTAAACGTGTTAGCAATGTGTTGTCATGTTACCAATATGTTAAATCGTGCTAGAAACATGTTAAAACATGCTAGCAGTGTGTTAAATCATGATAGAAACATGCTAGCAACTTAATCATGCAAGCTGTTCATTTGTGTTAGAAACTTGTCTGCAACATTAAATCCTGTTAAAACATGTTAAAAACTGGTTAAAACATGTCAACAATGTGTTAATTTGTGCTAGCACCTTGCTAAAACATGTTAGCAATGTGCTAGAACATGTTAATAACATTGACTAAAAAACGTCAAACTTTCGTAACTTTTCAGTTATTTCAGACTTTCAGACAAGACTTTGTCAATCCAACACCAAAGTTTGTCATCAAACTAGCTAGCATTAAAGTGTCTTAAAAACGTTTTAAATTTTTACAAAGTTTACGACAACAATTGCAAAAAAAATGTACAAAAATTTTTTACAACAGTAAAGATTTAGATTTAATTTTCACTCCTTGCTTTTTAAAAATCATAAAATTGGTTTAATGCGTGAAAGTGAATTAAAACAGAAGTATATTGCTTTTGTTATATTACTGTTTGTATCCCTAAATAAAATGCGTTATTATTTTTATTATTATTATATTTTCAGTCTAGTATTAATTTAACAAAATTAAATATTAACAATTATTAAAATGAAAAAACTAAAAATTTGAAAAATGTAATCGGATTGCCAGAAATGTCCATCATTGGCGAGGAAAGAGTTAATAGACATTCCTGGTCTTATAGTTATTTTAAAGCTGCTCTATGAAAGATGTGCTTAAAAATGAACAAAATTACAAAAAATGTTACAATTCATATTCTTGCCTTATCCTGATTCGATTTTATTTTTTCCTAAATTTTAAGTCACATTGCAAAATTAAAATAAAAAGTTGTGGATGTCGTTTCATGTGTTCATTATAATCTCGATGGTCATTATTACTATAAAGAGCTTCTAATCTGGTCAATTTACAGGCTCAAAGAGGAAGCGGCCCACAGAAGAGCAGACGTCTGTCCCTGACAAGCCTGTTTCTCTTCCAGTGACGAGCAGCTCCGCCCCCTCCGGCCCAGCAGGTGATCTACCCAGAAACATGCTAAATCATATTAGCAACATTTTAAAATGTGTTAGCAATGTGATAAAGCATGTAAGAAACATACCAACAACACGTTAAATCATGTTAGCAAAATGTTAAACGTGTTAGCAATGTGTTGTCATGTTAGCAATATGTTAAATCGTGCTAGAAACATGTTAAAACATGCTAGCAGTGTGTTAAATCAAGATAGAAACATGCTAGCAACTTAATCATGCAAGCTGGTCATTTGTGTTAGAAACTTGTCTGCAACATTAAAACCTGTTAAAACATGTCAACAATGTGTTAATTTGTGCTAGCAACTTGCTAAAACATGTTATCAATGTGCTAGAACATGTTAATTACTAAAAAACGTCAAACTTTCGTAACTTTTCAGTTATTTCAGACTTTAAGGCAAGACTTTGTCAATCCAACACCAGAGTTTGTCAAACTAGTTAGCTTTAATGTGTCTTAAATCCGTTTTTACAAAGTTTACGAGACAAAAGTAAAGATTTAGATTTCATTGCTTTTTGAAATCATAAAATCAGTTTAACACGTAAAAGTGAATTAAAACAGAAGTATATTGCTTTTGTTATATTACTATTTGTATCCCTAAATAAAATGTGTTATTATTATATTTTCAGTCCAGTATTAATTTAACAAAATTAAATATTAACAATTATTAAAATGAAAAAACTAAAAAATTTGAAAAATGTAATCGGATTGCCAGAAATGTCCATCATTGGCGAGGAAAGAGTTAATAGACAATCCTGGTCTTATTGTTATTTTAAAGCTGCTCTATGAAAGATGTGCTTAAAAATGAACAAAATTATGCTTGTGCATACAAATAAATCCATGCTGCAATCCTTATCCCAATTCGATTTTATTTTTTCCCAAATAAGTCACATTGCAGAATTTAAATAAAAAGTTGTGGATGTCATTTCATGTGTTCATTATAATCTCAATGGTTATTATTCCCATAAAGAGCTTCTAATCTGGTCAATTTACAGGCTCAAAGAGGAAGCGGCCCACAGAAGAGCAGACGTCTGTCCCTGAAGAACCGGAGAAGAACGAGGTCAAGAAGATAAAAGCACAAGATAAGGATGGACAGACACAGGCGGCGAATAAACCCGAGGAGGTGAAGAGTGACGTTCTGAGTGTCTCCGAAAAGCAGGATGAGACAAAAGAGGAGAAACATCCGAGAGGTGAAGAGGTGAGAGCGGACGGGAGCGCTGGAGGAGGAGCCGTACGGAGCAGGAGCGAGCTGACGTCTCTCTGTGTGTCTCTCTCGTAGAGGAGTAAGATCCCGGCGGAGAAGAGGCAGAGTGTGCTGAAGTCCCTGCAGGGATTGGTCACGTCCACTAGGGGAAAGGCACAGTCCGCCACCGAACAAACCGCTCAACACGAGGAGCCGCAGAAACGGCCCGAGAGGAGCCGCGGCGTCAGGAGCGAGAACCGCAGCCCCGTCAAACCGGCCGAGGGCGAGAAGAAAGAAACGGAGCAGAACGGAGAACGTGACAGCAGGAACGCGGAGTGAGTGAGATCGAATCAGAATGCAGAAGCACGGGAGTCTAATCCTGAAGCTGTGTCGAGACTAAAGCCCGAGAATAACTATTATGTTTTAATAACGTATTAACTAATTTTAACTAATAAGTTTTGATAACCGATCTAACTCTGAGAAAATAGTCCACACCACAACTATAACAATAGCTATAAATATAGAGTAAGAGTAATCTTTCTAACAATTTGATAAAAGCTGTTTTCCATGTTAATCAGAGTGATTTTTGATTGATTGCGGTTTTGAGTGCAGAGACTCCGCCCACTCTCTTCTGATTGGCTGTGATTTTTGATTGATGCGGTTTTGAGTGCAGAGACTCCGCCCACTCTCTTCTGATTGGCTGTGATTTTTGATTGATGCGGTTTTGAGTGCCGTGCGTCTGCAGAGACTCCACCCACACGCTCTTCTGATTGGCTGTGATTTTTGATTGATTTAGTTACGAGACTCCACCCACACGCTCTTCTGATTGGCTGTGATTTTTGATTGCTTTAGTTACGATACTCCACCCACACGCTCTTCTGATTGGCTGTGATTTTTGATTGCTTTAGTTACGATACTCCACCCACACGCTCTTCTGATTGGCTGTGATTTTTGATTGCTTTAGTTACGATACTCCACCCACACGCTCTTCTGATTGGCTGTGATTTTTGATTGCTTTAGTTACGATACTCCGCCCACACGCTCTTCTGATTGGCTGTGATTTTTGATTGATTTAGTTACGATACTCCGCCCACACGCTCTTCTGATTGGCTGTGATTTTTGATTGATTTAGTTACGAGAGTCTCCGCCCACATGCTCTTCTGATTGGCTGCGATTTTTGATTGATTTAGTTACGAGAGTCTCCGCCCACATGCTCTTCTGATTGGCTGTGATTTTTTGGGGGGGATTGATTTGGTTGGGAGACTCCGCCCACACTCTCTTCTGATTGGCTGTGATTGTGGGTTGATTTGATTGAGTGCAGTGCACATGCAGACATGGTTAGGACTAAAACTCTGATTAACGAGGAAAAGACGTTTTTATCGCTTCACATCTGGTTCATTAACTGAGTGTGTGTTTCTACAGACAGCAGAACAACACCAGCAGAGAGGAAGAGCGCAAAGGTGAGACACACATCACACTGAAACACCTGTATCGACACGAGTGTGTGTGTGTGGATCTCTAACTGTGTGTGTGTGTGTGTGTGTTTCAGCTCCTTCTCTGTCCGTCACAGATTCTCTGCTCTACCGGCTGCACGGTGACATCAGAATCTCAATGACGCTCGACAATCCAGTATGAACCGTTTCACATCATTTATATATTGATCGTTTTATTTTGAATTCACCGTCATTAACGTCCGTGTCTCTCTCAGGATGTCAGTAAGTGTTTGTTGGCTCTGGACGAGTTGAGCACCGTCCCCGTCTCGTCTCGAAACATCCAGAACCACAGCGAGCTCATCGACACGCTCAGAAAGGTATGTTCACTCACTATAGTTCAGCCGCCTCAACACAAGAGCAGGCATGACGCGTGTTTGTGCCGTCAGATGCGGTGGTTTCGTGGCAGCGAGGCGATCATGTTTAAAGCCTCCATGTTGTATCATCGCTTCAAGAACATCTACCTCATCGGAGACGCAGACGAGCCTCTGAGTCAGGAGTACATCGACTCGCTGCAGCAGGAGAGAGAGAGCGACGAGCGGCAGACTGACGCCGGATCAGGTAATGTTCCTGGAAGCCTCGTGCTGTGGGTTATTACACGGCTCTCTGGGATACTTGACCGTGATTTGGTCAGTAACTGCATAATGGACCTGATTTATCATCTCTCTGCTCACAGAATACAATCATTTCCTCTCTAATCCATGTTTCGTGTTCATACCGATCAGCATACCAACGCAAAACTGCTTGTTTTCAAACATTTTTATTAACACCTTTGATATATTAAAGGCTCAATTCAACACAAAAGATGAACATGACGGCACATGCTAGTGGATGAGTTGATCAACTCCACAGCAACTACATCAATTTATCCACTAACCATTCAGAAACGTCTAAAAGTTGTAACTTCTTCCTGAGTCTCTCCATCAGTGTCGACTCCGGTTTGAACAATGTAAGGCTGAACACTTTCCTCATTTTGGCTGCGTGAGATTCTCCAGCTTTGTTGTTGTTGAGCTGTTAAAGCTCCGCCCTCTTCTGGAGCAGCAGCTCATTTGCATTTAAAGGGACACACACAAAAACGGCGTGTTTTTGCTCACGCCCAAATAGGGGCAAATTTGACAAGCTATAATAAATGATCTGTGGGGGATTTTGATCTGAAGCTTCACACACACATTCTGGAGACACCAGAGACTGATATTACATCTTGAGAAAGAGGCGTTATAGTTGCACTTTCAATTAACCATGATTCATTGTGTGATTCCAGAACTTTCAAGAACAGTTTGCTCTTTTAAAAAAAAATATATATATATAATTTTTTATAATAAAACGCATGAATTTTTGTTATTAAAGCCATTTTAATGCGTTTTATTTTTTCCCCCAAATTCCATTTCCCTTTTTTAAATTATTTTAAATTTTTCTGGTCTACAGTTAAATTGTAGTAATTAAAAGCATGTCTAATTAATTGAAATCATAAAAATTATACAATTTAACTACAATTTATTAAAAGTGTAAGTTTTATTTAGGGTTCTATGAAATATTTTTCAAAAAATCAATTTTATTTATTCCAAAAACAAAAAAAATTTCTGTTTACTACTTTTTCTGTTTACTACTCAAATTTAATGAAAGTCATCAAAAAGCATGTCTAATTGAAATCATGAAACTTATACAGTTTATTAAAAGTTAAAATTCAATAGTAAAAAGTTAGTGTAATAAATACATTTTAGGACCCTATGAATCGTTTTATTTATTTATTTTAAATTCTGTTTTATTTTTCCCAAATTCTGTTTTACATTTTCATTTTTCTATTTTAATGGTTTATAAAACCTTAATCAAAAAGCATGTCTAACCAATTGAAGCTTTAACAACTTAATTTATTATATTTATTTACAGTAATATGTTTAAGTGTGCAGTCCTACTTTTGATTCATTCATCCAAAATTTGCCGGTTTCGTTGACGTTCCGTGTTATACAGCAAATTCCATCTTTACGACTTGATTCTGTCCGCTTTTTATACATTGCACGAATAAGAATTGTAATTGTAATTAAGTTTGATTATTTTAACATTATTCATTTATAGTCATTTAAGAGGGATGAATGTTTACAGGAATAACCCAGTGTCTATCTCTGTTCAGTTATCAGTCCGGCGGGAGAGACTCAAGATACGAAACAAGCGCCTCAAACCACTGAACACGTGCCTCGCAGGTATGACATCATCATCATGACATCATATTACACGCACAGCATCTGAGCTGACCTCACGTTAAGTCTCGCTGCTGCTCGTTTCAGGTTTATTAGAACTATCTTCTGTTTCTGATGACAGTGGTTCTGTTTTCAGCGCAGCCGTCGAGGACAGGAGCTGACCTGAGGAAACCGCCGGAGTCTTTTTAACCTTGTTTGTGTTGTTATTCCGGAATCAGGAGAGAGAGAGAGTTTTATCCGATCACCGTTGCAGTTATTTATTGGCGCTGAGGTGAAGAGCTGGTGTAAATCACACGTTCCCCTCGCCGTCAGAGTTTCAAGAGCTCAGTCTGAAATCCTCACGCTGATGCTTTCAGGTCTTTTGCTTCTCATGTCATAGATTGATCCTAATGCGATGAAGACGGTGTCGTTCTTCAGGAAAAGAGAGAGAGACACACTAATAACTGATATTCCTCACGTTTGTTTATCCTGTCAGTTCACAAACACCTTTAGCTTTGATTTCACACATTCAGATGCTGGTTTTGAGGTCTGATGTCGTGTGATCTCTGATCTGAAGTGTGTGAAAGTGACTGACAGGATCCAGATTTATGCGCCTTCCCCTTTATCACAGCATTAAATCACTTATGAAGCTTCATCAGACTTTAGCTGTGTGTTTTACAATCATTGTGACACTACAATTAAAGTGATTTGACTAAGCAGTGTCTGAAAACTCAGCAAATCTAGTCGGACACGTCTCATAATCTTTTAAAGAGTTTCTCGAACACTTCAGATGGACGTTTGTGAGACATTAAGCATTAAAATGTTCAGTTGTGTGTGTGTGT
This sequence comes from Chanodichthys erythropterus, assembly GCF_024489055.1. Lineage (NCBI taxonomy): Eukaryota > Metazoa > Chordata > Actinopteri > Cypriniformes > Xenocyprididae > Chanodichthys > Chanodichthys erythropterus. The sequence continues at coordinate 38,541,416 of NC_090240.1, forward strand.
GTGTACACAGGGCAGCTATATCATCATCGTCATCTTCATAGTGTACAGTAACACTTTGAGTCTGATCTGGACTCGTTCACACACGATCTGATCTGAATCCGGTGCTAACAGACGCTGTCTGCGTCGTGAAAACATTTAGCCGTAACACTTTCTAGCATTATCTGTCCTGCTCACACGCCCCTAGATTTGTATTATAAAGCACTTGCATGTGCTTCCTGTGTTGATGTTACAGTCAATATGATCTTGATCACATTAAACTGATCTTCAATACTTTTTGGTGCTTCTTGTGTTTTGATTTCGTCTGATTTGCTGTCTTCGGATTTGATTGAAACGATCGATAATTCATTTCCAATGTGTTTATGGGGCACTGCTTCTATTATATGTTGAATCCCACAATAAAATTCAAAATATCAGTAAGATTAATATATAGGAAATCATAATTTATTGGGTACTTTCAGTTGGGAGGAGTCTGTCCTGATCTCTAACCCCCAGATTTCAGCTTGTGGAAATGAAATGATTTTGTTGTTTTTAAAAATGTTTTTGATTTTGTTTTTTAAAGTGAAGTTATTTTTTTTTTTTTAAATCATCAAACTTTATGTAAATATGTCTCACATTTTAATGTCAACGGTCACGATTAAAACGTAAAGTTTAGTTTGTGACATAATTATTTTTTTATTTTTATTTTTTTTAAGTGTTATTTGATAAAATTTAGTGTTAATCTGTGCTAACCATATGATGATTATCATCTTTGAGCGGCTCAAGTGTCTGAAATTGTCATTACCGAAACATGTGGTGAAGTTCCGGTAGTGACATCATTGTTCTGGTAGTGACAAAAGGAACTCATAATCATTTATTTGGGGGAAGTAAACACAATTTTAGTGCAGTTATGCAAATCATTAGTGTTTTAATATGTTTTAGTATGTGAGTTAAATTGTGTCATGTGATGCGGTCACTACCAACACATTACTGTCACTACTGAAACTGCATCATGGGATGTTTTGTCAGAAATAAAGTATATTGAATGATCAGCTCAGATGTTATTATAGTGTTTGATTCAATGTTTATTCAAACTAATGAATCCTTCACTTTGAAATCAGTTTAATAAACTTTATGACTTTTACAAAGAAAGATCGGATTCAAAATACAACAAATCTCATAAATTACACTTGAAATATTGATAAAATTGTTATTGTTTTACCTGTGAAAACATTTTTTAATAAAATAGCAAAAAATATATATTTACAAGGTGAATGAAAACAAAATCTCAATAGGTCAATGTGACTCTTCTTATTAAATGATCTATTATTGTGTTTCGGTAGTAACAAATTTAGGCAGAGGAAAAATATTCCAAAACTTTCTGAAAATATAATATGAGACTTAACTGTACAATTACTAGAAATGTGTATCTTATTATACAATTTGCAAACATACAAAATTTGTGGAGAAAAAGACAAATTTTCAACTCAATTCTGTATAATGGCCCATATATAATTATAAATAATTTATATATAATTTGTATCAACATTAATTGCGTGTGTTTATGAGTTTTAGTGAATGTGTCACTCTTTCCCGCGTTCCGGTAACTGAGTGAGTGAGTTCCGACACGGAATCATACTATGGCGGAGATCAGCTCATGAATTATTAATCCGTGGCGCGACGCGATTGGCGGTGGAGTGTGAGCGCCAGCGAAGCCTGCTGTGCACGAGGCGCGGCTCATGAATATTAATTCAGGCGGAAGGTTACCAGGACTATTAATATTCATAAGCCACGGTTTCCTCATAGTAGACCGGTCATTCAGCGAACTTTGAGGAGACCAAACAAAAACAGGACGTTTCACGGCAACAATAACTGCAGTAACTATAGTATTTTTACGACCGTTACCATGGTGATTTTTTACACGTTTGTAATTAACTGCCCTGCGTGACGCACGCATCGCTCGGTGGGAGTGTCCGCTAACCGAACGTCATACCTCCGACGATATTCGGCGTCCGTACCGAGAGGCTGAACCGACCGAGTCACACGGACGGATCCAGATGTCTGACTGTTAATGTGAGCTAACGTTCCGCGCGATCTCAGGGAATTACAGCGCCATGGCTCGGGTCGGTACCGGAGCAGACGGCGCGGAACCGGAGGAGGTGAGTGTCGGATATCTGACCGCAAACACCGGCTGTGCTTCCGAACCCTGACCAGCGATGAACCGCTTCTGCTACTCAGGGAACTCCGACACTGACAGCTCGATAGGGCGCGTGTGTTTGTCTAAATGTCTCTGATTTAAACACTCGGTTCGGTTTGTTCAGGTAAACGTCTTTCATTGGCGTAATTATGCAACGGCCGTGACGTCATAAAGGTTACGCCTGCAGTACATTCACGCGAAGCGTCGTTACCATGACCATTGTATGTATATGAGCAGTCACGTGATCACCATGACATGCGAATGCGTGATATGTGCATGACATGTCGCAGCATGTCATTTCTTATAAAATAATGTCATCTGATGGAAACGTTTCCATGGCAACCAGGTGCTTCAGACCGCACTTATCCTGAAACACACACACACACAACTGGTCTGAAGAGATCATCTGTTGAAAGGCTTTTAAAGCATGCTGTGTGTGTGTGTGTGTGTGTGTGTGTGTGTGTGTGTGTGTGTGTGTGTGTGTGTGTGTGTGATGGTTATTTATTGATAAACACCCTAAGCAGTGTGTGTGTGTGTGTGTGTGTGCGCAGATCCAGTTACTGTCACTGTTTTTTCCACTGCAGAATGTGTGCTTGATCGGAAACACAGATATTACTGCGTGTTGACTGAGAAATGTGTGTGTGTGTGTGTGTGAGAGAGCTGGTGATCTGTAGCCTAAAGAGTGTAATCCACTTACACTATTACAACACTACACACACACACACACACACACACACACACACACACACACACACACACTAAACATGATTAAGAGCATTTATGGGCCATTCTACTGCTGCCCCACAACTAAAAACACGTTTAAAAAGCATTTAAGTATTCAAATTGTAGATGTTTACTAAGATTCTTCTATTATATGTTGAATCACACAATAATATTTACAATATCAGTAAGATTAATATATATAAAAGCATCATTTATTGGCTACTTTCAGTTGGGAGGAGTCTGTCCTGAACCCTGACCCATAAATTTCAACTTGTGAAAATGATGTTGAAATAATTTATGCATTTTTTCCATTGTTGTTTTATCAGCAATATTTTTTATTTTTATATATTTCTATTGTTATATCATGAATCTTTATGTAAAAAGTGTCTCTCATGTTCACGTCACTACCGGAACAGTGTGTGTTTGAGTGATTTTAACACACTTCAGAAATGTTCTGGTAGTGATAAAAGGAACTCATAATCATTTATTTGGGGGAAGTAAACACAATTTTAGTACAGTTATGCAAATCATTAGTGTTTAAGTGTGTGAGTTAAATTGTGTCATGTGATGCGGTCACTACCAACACATTACTGTCACTACTGAAACTGCATCATGAGATGTTTTGTCAGAAATAAAGTATATTGAATGATCAGCTCAGATGTTATTATAGTGTTTGATTCAATGTTTATTCAAACTAATGAATCCTTCACTTTGAAATCAGTTTGATAAACTTTATGACTTTTACAAAGAAAGATCGGATTCAAAATACAACAAATCTCATAAATTACACTTGAAATATTGATAAAATTGTAATTATTATTGATTTATCTGTGAAAACTTTCTTTAAATAATAGCAAAATACATATTTCCAAGGTAAATGTAAACAAAATCTTAATAGGTCAATGTGACTCTTCTGATTAAATGATTTATTATTGTGTTTCGGTAGTGACAAATTTAGGAAGAGGAAAAATATTCCAAAACTTTCTTATGTGCCACTTTCAGACCAGTCACATCCGTAAAGTTGTTTTTTCCTAATTTATGCTCTGTTTACTTCCTGTCTCTATGAAGCCCCGCCTTCTAAAAAGCACAATGCGCTCCGATTGGTTGGCTGCAGCAGTGTGTTGTGATTGGTGTTTGGGAAATGTCCCTCCCCTTACCATAACCGGCAGTTTCAACACACTACTAACTAACTCAACCAGGCCCCGCCCCTTTATTCTGCGCATTAATTATGTAAATGAGGAATATTGTGACGTACTCCAGAGAACACTCAACAAAGGGGGCGGGGCCATGTTGGGCTGCTTTAGAGAAGAGGAAGAGTTGTTGTAGTCGAGTGTTGTTGTTCATGCCGTCATTTTACGCCGGACTGCTTCACAAACGAGGGTCAATTCAACACAAAAGATGAACATGACGGCACATGCTAGTGGATGAGTTGAATCAACTCCACAGCAACTACATCAATTTATCCACTAACCATTCAGAAACGTCTAAAAGTTGTAACTTCTTCCTGAGTCTCTCCATCAGTGTCGACTCCGGTTTGAACAATGTAAGGCTGAACACTTTCCTCATTTTGGCTGTGTGAGATTCTCCAGCTTTGTTGTTGTTGAGCTGTTAAAGCTCCGCCCTCTTCTGGAAAGCGGAGCTCATTTGCATTTAAAGGGACACACACAAAAACGGCGTGTTTTTGCTCACACCCAAATAGAGGCAAATTTGACAAGCTATAATAAATGATCTGTGGGGGATTTTGAGCTGAAACTTCACAGACACATTCTGGAGACACCAGAGACTGATATTACATCTTGAGAAAGAGGCGTTATAGTTCCCCTTTAAAAGTATTTTTAATTGTTAGTTCATTTAGATGAGTGTTTCCGGTTCTTTCATTAATGAATGTTTGTTGTTTTTTCAGTGCTGTCTATTTCCTTTGCACTTTGACAGATTTAGTTAAATATTCATGACAGTAAATGTCACTGTTACACACTCTAACATGAGGCCTAATGCATTATGCAGCTGTTGTTTCTAGAAGTACACAAACATTATCTGAATACAGTAATGAAGATGGATTTATCTGCACAAAATGCAACTGTAAGTCAAGATATTGTGATGAAGGCATCAGGTCTGTGTGTCAGACAGCGACGGTCCAAACTGAGTTACATAACGACATCTATAAATAGAGACAGTCGTGTTAGTGGAACATCTGATCTGAGCGCAGAGAGAAGCTCATGTATGTCGAGTGTTTCTGCACTGCAGCTGCTGTTCATGTGTCATTATGGTCATTATCTGTTCGTTTGTTTCAGGACTGTTTTGAAGATGCTTTCGATCGCATCCCAGTGTGAGTATCACATCAGCTCCTCCCTCACAGTCAGGATCATTGATCATATTTATGTATCAGAATAAAATCTGTGTGTGTTCAGGGCATCTAAGATGGACCTGCGCACGTCTATAGAGGAGTGCACCATGGCCCTCAACCTCGTCCTCAACAACAAGTTCTCTGAAGCCCTGGACCTCCTCAAACCCTGGTACACCGCTGACTTTTCTGAGCAAAAACACATGAACCTCAAGCTGAAGGTGGAAGTTTGTACAGTGACACTGAAAGGCTTTTACTTGTAGGTCTAAGGACAGCATGTATCACGCGTTGGGCTACAGCAGTATTCTGGCGATGCAGGCCACCATGACGTTCGAGCACAAAGACATCCAGACTGGTATGGCGACCATCAAAGACGCCTTACAGACCTGCCAGAGGTGCGGCTCAAGCATGAGTTCATCATCACTGAAGCTGACGCTTCTGGACAGTTCTGACTTGTTCCCGTCTGTCTGCAGGTTCAGGAAACGAAACTCAATGGTGGGCTCCATATCCAGCCTGATGTCCAAACAGCCGTCAGACAGCCTGAAAGAGGGTAACCGTGTGATTGAGACACTGAGCGTTAGTAACATGTCTGAATGTGTTTGTGTAGAGATCTTACTCGTGTGTGTGTGTGTGTGTGTGTGCAGAGGAGATGCATGCGGAGATCTGCTATGCTGAATGTTTGCTGCAGAAAGCCACACTAACATTTGTACAGGTCAGTGAACCGTTTCACTCCGGTCCAGTGCGTCTACACCGGCTTGACTAATAACTTGGCAACAGTGTTATTTACATGATATGATGCTACTTTAGTAATGCCAGAAGGGAAATGAACGTCACAGCAGCAAAAACACAGACTCGTTACACAGACCGATAAAATGGGTCATTGACGAATGAGGCTTTTAAAAACATAATGGAGGTTAATTAATTTAGAAGTTTTATTAAGTGTTAACAAGGAGATTATGTGGTTTTTATAATCAATTAACACTGATTTCTTTTTTTTTTCTTTTTTTTTTACAAGATGGAAAAATTTGTCACCAAAAAAGTAATTTGATTTACCCAAAATTTCGGTTATACCAAATGACGATGTTTTCAAACAATGCTAACAGGCTTTTTAACAAGTTTTTAAAATATTTCAACATTTTCCATGTTTTATAGCGGCTGCACCGAATGACCTGATGTTTCGGACATGCGTATGAACAAGAGAAAACATGAATTTATCAAATAGTTAAGAGAGAGTTAGTTACTTTGCTTCATGACCATGTGGTCTGAATGATGTCACATGATAATGACCACATGACCTGATCCAAAATGTCCCTTTATATCGGTTACTCCGAATGACAATGAAATTCATTTTTCCGCACATTCTTTCTCATAACAAAGCAACGACTTCTACACAATTTTAATATCATTTTGCACTATGTTGATATATGATGATATACAAACCTGATTCCAGTAAAGTTGCGACACTGTACAAATTGTGAATAAAACAGAATGCAATGATGTGGAAGTTTCAAATTTCAATATTTTATTCAGAATTCAACATAGATGACATATCAAATGTTTAAACTGAGAAAATGTGTCATTTTAAGGGAAAAATAAGTTGATTTTAAATTTCATGGCATCAACACATCTCAAAAAAGTTGGGATAAGGCCATGTTTCCCACTGTGTGGCATCCCCTCTTCTTTATAACAGTCTGCAAACGTCTGGGGACTGAGGAGACAAGTTGCTCAAGTTTAGGAATAGGAATGTTGTCCCATTCTTGTCTAATACAGGCTTCTAGTTGCTCAACTGTCTTAGATCTTCTTTGTCGCATCTTCCTCTTTATGATGCACCAAATGTTTTCTATGGGTGAAAGATCTGGACTGCAGGCTGGCCATTTCAGTACCCGGATCCTTCTTCTACGCAGCCATGATGTTGTAATTGATGCAGTATGTGGTCTGGCATTGTCATGATGGAAAATGCAAGGTCTTCCCTGAAAGAGACGACGTCTGGATGGGAGCATATGTTGTTCTAGAACTTGGATATACCTTTCAGCATTGATGGTGCCTTTCCAGATGTGTAAGCTGCCCATGCCACACGCACTCATGCAACCCCATACCATCAGAGATGCAGGCTTCTGAACTGAGCGCTGATAACAACTTGGGTTGTCCTTGTCCTCTTTAGTCCGGATGACATGGCGTCCCAGTTTTCCAAAAAGAACTTCAAATTTTGATTCGTCTGACCACAGAACAGTTTTCCACTTTGCCACAGTCCATTTTAAATGAGCATTGGCCCAGAGAAAACGCCTGTGCTTCTGGATCATGTTTAGATATGGCTTCTTTTTTGACCTATAGAGTTTTAGCCGGCAGCGGCGAATGGCACGGTGGATTGTGTTCACCGACAATGTTTTGTGGAAGTATTCCTGAGCCCATGTTGTGATTTCCATTACAGTAGCATTCCTGTATGTGATGCAGTGCCGTCTAAGGGCCCGAAGATCACGGGCATCCAGTATGGTTTTCCGGCCTTGATCCTTACGCACAGAGATTGTTCCAGATTCTCTGAATCTTTGGATGATATTATGCACTGTAGATGATGATAACTTCAAACTCTTTGCAATTTTTCTCTGAGAAACTCCTTTCTGATATTGCTCCACTATTTTTGGCCGCAGCATTGGGGGAATTGGTGATCCTCTGCCCATCTTGACTTCTGAGAGACACTGAGAGGCTCTTTTTATACCCAATCATGTTGCCAATTGATCTAATAAGTTGCAAATTCCTCCAGCTGTTCCTTATATGTACATTTAACTTTTCCGGCCTCTTATTGCTACCTGTCCCAACTTTTTTGGATTGTGTAGCTCTCATGAAATCCAAAATGAGCCAATATTTGGCATGACATTTCAAAATGTCTCACTTTCAACATTTGATATGTTATCTATATTCTATTGTGAATAAAATATACGTTTATGAGATTTATAAATGATTGCATTCCTTTTTTATTCACAATTTGTACAGTGTCCCAACTTTATTGGAATCAGGTTTGTAGAATTATGCCAGAATAAAAAATATATACATGTATTTCATTTTAAGATATTTTAATCACAAATGAAATGGCTGTATTGGCCTTTGGACGGTTAAACCGAATGACCTTTTGACACTTCACAATCTTTAAAATACCTTTATATGTAGAAAAATATAATTAAACCCTTCTGGATTCAATAAAAGAGATCTAGTTGTACAACTTTACACAGTATTTTGAGATTTGAGCTTTTTAGGTTTTTCATTCTGTGGTGGAAACAACAAGTTTTTATAATATTAATTATGAAAAATAAATAAATACATTCTCATTCATCACTGCTTTGTGTTTATTTCAGGATGAAAACATGATCAGTTTTATTAAAGGAGGAATCAAAGTACGCACAAGTTATCAAATCTACAAGTGAGTCTGAAATCAAGAATTCATATTCAAAAAATATGATTTAATCTACTGTATAATATCTGTAAAAATATTGTATTTATAATATAAATAAATGAAATAAATGAAAATTATATTTTGTAATATTTTAATATAATATATAATATAGTATAATAATTGATTATTGTATAATTATATTTTTTATATTATGTTTTGTGAACAACAAAAAACTCAATTTAGTAATAATCGAGATAAAATATATTTGAACATACACATTATATATATTGATATTATTATTATTATTATTATTATTATTATTATTATTATTATTATTATTTATTATTATTGTTCTCTAGCTGAAGTGTGTGTGTGTGTGTGTGTGTGTGTGTGTGTGTGTGTGTGTGTGTGTGTGTGTGTGTGTGTGTGTGTGTGTGTGTGTGTGTGTGTGTGTGTGTGTGTGTGTGTGTGTGTGTGTGTGTGTGTGTGTGTGTGTGTGTGTGTGTGTGTGTGTGTGTGTGTGTTTAGGGACTGCCAGAATGTGTTGAACATGTCTCAGGGAGTGGGCGGAGACAGCGAGGCCTTCAGACAGTTTGAGGGCGGAGTCAAGCTGGGGATTGGCTCCTTCAACCTGGTCAGTCAATGAGACAGGAAGTGTGCATGTGGTTAAATTAGACTGATGTAATAACTGATAGAAACCAACTGAAAAGTGAAATGCAGCAGATGAATGGATCTTGAGCTGAAGCTTTAACTGTGTGTGTGTCAGATGCTGTCTTTACTACCTGCACGAATCCTTCGACTGCTGGAGTTCATCGGCTTCTCAGGGAATCGAGTGAGTAACTGCTGCTGGGGAAATGAAGCTTTTCAGACTGAATGAGTTGAACTAACGGTGTCTGTCCTGCAGGAGTTCGGTCTGTCGCAGCTGCGGGACGGCGCCGGCAGTCACAGTCTCAGATCAATCCTGTGTGTCCTGACGCTGCTCTTCTACCACACTTACGTCTCTCTCATACTGGGTAACCACTGGACACACAAACACACCTGACCAGGAGAACTGGACATGCGATCTGAAATATCAAAATATCAGACATGTTTGAAATCCTCTGGATGAACTGAATGGAATCATAGACTTGAAGTCAAATGCCCAATTTTGACCAATGGTTTAATTATTTATTTATATTTATATATAAATATTGATATAAATATATATAAATAAACAAAAACACAGGAAAATTACTAAACTTTGACAAAAAAAAATAAAAAATATTTAAGTGCTATTTTATTTTTATTTTTATAGTTTTAGTATTTTATGTTAATTTTAGTTTCATTTTTAGTCATTTCGTTATGTGCTTTTGTCAGGTTTTTTAAATATTGTTATTAAGGTTTAATTTATTTTTATTTTTTAATTTTTTTCCAGTTAATAATTTCTGTCCTTCAACTTAAACTTTTTTCAGTTTATTTCAGTTTACATTTCTAACTTTTGTTTAGTTTAAGTTTTTCAACTAATATTTATATTATATTTTAATTAAAAGGTTTAGTTTTAGTTGACGATAATTACCCTGATTTATATATGTTTTGAATAATGTGTTATTGTTTGTTTTATTTTATTCATCATAAATAATATGATAACGATACAACTGTGAAATTACAATAATAATATTCATGGCTTTAGTATTGTCTTAATTTCTTTCATTTCAAACAATAAATCAGTTGTTTTTTGTTTGATCGTTTTTTTAGATAAGTATTTTTTTTTTTTTTTTTTTTTTTTTTTCAGTTTTAGTTCAATGCCCAATTTTGACCAATGGTTTAATTTTATTTTAATTGATGATTTTATTATATATATATATATATAAACAAAAACACAGGAAAATTACTAAGTCTTTGACAAAAAATAAATAATTTAAGTGCTATTTTAGTTTTATTCATATTTTGAACTAGCTTTTATTTAATAGTTTTGTTTTTTTATGTTAATTTTAGTTTAATTTTTAGTCATTTCATTATGTGCTTTTGTCGTTTTTAAAATTGTTATTAAGGTTTCATTTATTTATTTATTTCCAGGTAATAATTTTAGTGCTTTAATAATTTCAGACTTATTTCAGTTTATTTCCAAGTCAACATTTCTAATTTTAGTTTGTTTTTCAACTAATATTTATATTTTATTTTATTTCAGCTTAATTTTAATTAGAAGGATTAGTTTTAGTTGATGATAATAACCCTGATTTAACTATATTTTAAATAATTTATTATTGTTTATTTTATTTTATTAATTATAAATAATATGATAACGATACAAAATTACAATAATAATATTCATGGCTTTAGTATTGTCTTAATTTCTTTGTTGTTGTTGTTGTTTTTTTGTGTGTTTGTTTGTTTTGTTTTGTTTTTGTATATGTAGTTTTTTCAGTATTAGATTTAGTTATCTTGGTACTGTATATATACATTTCAGTTAATGTTTATTTTATGTCAAGTAACGAACATTTTTTATGGTTTATACTATATATCTATAATAACTAAATCAGAGCAGAAATCACGTACTGTATTCCAGACTTCACTTCTGCTTCACGTTATGTTTGTGTTTGTTGTGAAGTTTTCCTGCTGTTTGTGTCGTAATACTGAGTGTTTATTGTGTTTCAGGCACTGGTGAGGGGAACCTGGTGGAGGCCGAGGCTCTGCTGGAGCCGTACATAGAGAGATTTCCTCGAGTGAGACACACACACACACACACACACTTGTTACACACTGTCACATGGTGACTTTAGCAGTCCTGATTCTATTGAAAGCTGTGTTTGTTCCCAGGGCTCCATCATCCTGTTTTACTCGGCTCGGATCGCCTTACTGAGGGGAAACTTTGAGAAGGTGAGGGGGTTTAGCTGCGGTCCGCACGTGTGTGTAGCCGTGTCTTGTGCTGTAACGGCTGTGAATCTCTCAGGCAGCGGTGAAGTTTCAGGAGTGTATCGCGACCCAGCAGCAGTGGCGTCAGGTCCATCATCTGTGCTACTGGGAGCTGATGTGGTGTCACTCGTTCCAGCAGCAGTGGATGGAAGCGTACCGATACGCCGACCTGCTGTGCCGAGAGAGCCGCTGGTCTAAAGTAACACACACACACACACACACGACACTGCACTGACGAGAACAAAACTTGAGCTGAATTGATCTGAATAATGACTGCATTACAGCTGAAATGGAAATTGTTTCATAAATGATGAACATCGACGCTGTTATTTTCCATTTAATACTATGAATCTGCTTCAAAAGATCTGTATTGTATATCTATATAGACACTCCCAAAGTTTCGCAGTAATTCCCAAACAAACACCTTAACTATAACTACACCTCGATATGAATTAATAAATAAAAAATGAGCAGGAAGCACATACAGTACTTTGCTTCAAAATGATTCTAGAATACAAAATAATAAGCCTAATTATGGATATAAAGATCAATTTCCAAAAGCACCAACATAAAATAACAAAACAGTTGTACTACAGAATATTCACATTTTGTGAAAATGAAGACTAGATAAATAAATACAATTAGAAAATGCTGAAATATTTGTTAAATTAGCTTAATTTGAGTAAATGATGATGAGGATGTTCATTTCTGGGTGAAATATCAAGATTTCTGTGATTTCACAGAGAAAACAGATGTTTTTGTTGATTTTACCGGTAAACCTCTCTTGTGCGTCGTTTTGTATGCCAAAAAACAAAAGGAATTGTTTGATTTACATTTTAAAAGTTTAATTAAATTATTTATGTATGCATTCCTTTGATTACCACAGTTTATAAATATAAATTTGCCTTAAATCATAAATCCAGAAAAATTAAAACACCAAATTTCTGAATAAAAATAAAACATTTCATAGGGATTGATTAATTTGAAGTTTTATTGATTAGACATGCTCTTTGATTATTAAAATGTAAGTAAACCTTCAAAATAAAATAAAATCTTCAAGCTTTTAAAACTTTTTCAAATTTCTGGTCAGGCTTTCTCAAGCCACCTTCAAAGTTTGTCTTGAATAACATTTTTGTGTAGTTAAACTACTGAAGTTTTATGATTTAGACAGACTGTTTGATTATTGCAATTTAATTAAACCTTATAATAAAAAAATTATAATAAAATAATAAATAAAACAGAATCTAGAAGAAAAAAACAAATTTCATAGTGCCCTAAAATGTAATTTGTTAAATACAGTTTTATTTATCATGTGTTTTTATAAATTTTGTAATTTTCATAATTTTTTGTAGTACTGTTTTGATCTGTTTGCTATTTTTCCTGTGATTTTCAGTCTACATATATAATATTGTAACATTGAACCGCAACAATTAAAAAACAAAGACATTAACAAAATGACCCTGTTTTTTAAGTCATTGATGGTAACAGGTGAGATTTCGAAGGTATTTTGAGCGCGTACAGTATGATGAGCAGCTGTTTCTCCTCTCTCAGGCCATCTACGTGTATCAGAAAGCTGCTATCCTGAGCATGATGTCCGAGCCGGACGTGAAGACGACCGGAGAGAGTGTCGTGGAGTTGTTCAGGTGAGTCTGGCGCGTCTCTCGTGAGATTCCTCCTGCGTTTGCTGAGGCTGATGGTCCGCGGCTCTCTCTGGTGTGCCGCAGGCAGGTGGAGGGACTGAAGCAGCGTCTGGCCGGGAAGTCCATCCCTACGGAGAAGTTTGCAGTGAGGAAATCCCGGAGATACTCGTCAGCCGTGCCTGTCAAACTGGTGATTCCTGCTCTGGTACGTCTCTCTCTCTCTCACACACACACACACACACACACACATGCTACAAAAAACACATGTAAATTAAGAGAGGAGGAAGTCATGGGTCTGTGGTTCTTCACACAGGAAATGATGTACGTGTGGAACGGCTTCACCATCGTTGGGAAACGTGCGGATTACACTGAGAGCTTACTGGTCACCATCGAGAGAGCGGAAGAGCAGCTGCGCAGCGATCCCAGTGAGACATTATTTGAGCCGTTTATGAGCCTTCTCGAGTGAGAACTGCGTTTGAGGAAAAAATCGAATTGCCATTTACTTTCATGATAAAGATTGTGGTTGTGTATGTATGATTGTTTATGTAATGTTGTTGGTTTACATATGTCAGGAGTGGGTTAAATGAATACATTAGATGACATGGAATTGCAGTCAAAGTGCTTAAATGTCCCCATCAATGTCAACATCAAACCTACTTCCTTTATGCAAAGTTCCCACGAGACACAAGTGTGTGTGTGTGTGTGTGTGTGTGTGTGTGTGCACGTTTCAGACCCGTCTGAGTTTCACCCTGATGATCAGTGTCTGGTGCAGATGTTGAAGGGTTTGTGTTTGAAGAATTTGGGCAGGTTACTGCAGGCCGAGCTGTGCTTCACACAGGTGATCAGCAGGTAAACACACAATCACACACACATTATTTCACTTTCTTATATAATGAGGAAGAGCGTTTGCAGTGTTTTGATGATGACTCGAGGTAACTGTGTGTTTGCAGTGAGAAGCGCATCCGTTACGATCACTATCTGATCCCCTTCACCCTGTATGAGCTGGGTCTACTGTACAAGCAGCAGGGCGATTTCATCAAAGCCACGCGCTTCATCGAGGATGCCAAGTGAGTTGGGCTCCATATGCAAACCTGGAGGGTCACAGTCTGCAGAGTTTAGCTTCAGCACTAATTAAACACGCCTCATTAAGCTAATCAAGTCCTTGGGCTCTGAAGTAAATGTCAACTTAAGGGTTAAAGATTTAACAACTTTTCTATTACAAGATTTAAATGTCGCTCAGTTTTGTTACGTTAAGAGATTTAAATGTCACTTGCTTTCGTTCTATTACAAGATTAAAATTTCGCCCGGTTTCATTCTATTACGAGATAAATGTTGCTTGGTTTCATTCTATTACGAGATTTAAATGTGCCTCGGTTTCGTTCTGTTACGAGATTTAAATGTCGCTCGGTTTCGTTCTATTACGAGATTTAAATGTTGCTCGGTTTCGTTCTGTTACAAGATTTAAATGTCGCTCGGTTTCGTTCTGTTACGAGATTTAAATGTCGCTCGGTTACGTTCTGTTACGAGATTTAAATATTGCTCGGTTTCATTCTGTTATGAGATTTAAATGTCGCTCGGTTTTGTTCTATTACGAGATTTAAATGTCGCTCGCTTTCGTTCTATTACGAGATTTAAATGTCGCTCGGTTTTGTTCTATTACTAGATTTAAATGTTGCTCGGTTTTGTTCTGTTGCGAGATTTAAATGTTGCTCGCTTTTGTTCTATTACTAGATTTAAATGTCGCTCGCTTTCGTTCTGTTACTAGATTTAAATGTCGCTCGGTTTTGTTCTATTGCGAAATTTAAATGTCGCTCGGTTTTGTTCTATTACGAGATTTAAATGTCGCTCGCTTTCGTTCTATTACTAGATTTAAATGTCGCTCGGTTTCGTTCTATTACTAGATTTAAATGTTGCTCGCTTTTGTTCTGTTACTAGATTTAAATGTCGCTCGGTTTTGTTCTATTACGAGATTTAAATGTTGCTCGCATTCGTTCTATTACGAGATTTAAATGTCGCTCGGTTTTGTTCGATTACGAGATTTAAATGTCGCTCGCTTTCGTTCTATTACGAGATTTAAATGTCGCTCAGTTTTGTTCTGTTACAAGATTTAAATTTCGCTCGGTTTCATTCTGTTACTAGATTTAAAATGTCGCTCGGTTTCGTTCTATTACTAGATTTAAATGTCGCTCGGTTACGTTCTGTTACTAGATTTAAATGTCGCTCGGTTTCATTCTGTTATGAAATTTAAATGTCGCTCGGTTTTGTTCTATTACGAGATTTAAATGTCGCTCGCTTTCGTTCTATTACGAGATTTAAATGTCGCTCGGTTTTGTTCTATTACTAGATTTAAATGTTGCTCGGTTTTGTTCTGTTGCGAGATTTAAATGTTGCTCGCTTTTGTTCTATTACTAGATTTAAATGTCGCTCGCTTTCGTTCTGTTACTAGATTTAAATGTCGCTCGGTTTTGTTCTATTGCGAAATTTAAATGTCGCTCGGTTTTGTTCTATTACGAGATTTAAATGTCGCTCGCTTTCGTTCTATTACTAGATTTAAATGTCGCTCGGTTTCGTTCTATTACTAGATTTAAATGTTGCTCGCTTTTGTTCTGTTACTAGATTTAAATGTCGCTCGGTTTTGTTCTATTACGAGATTTAAATGTTGCTCGCATTCGTTCTATTACGAGATTTAAATGTCGCTCGGTTTTGTTCGATTACGAGATTTAAATGTCGCTTGCTTTCGTTCTATTACGAGATTTAAATTTCGCTCGGTTTCATTCTATTGCGAAATTTAAATGTCACACAGTTTTGTTACATTAAGAGATTTAAATGTCGCTCAGTTTCGTTCTATTACGAGACTTAAATGTCACTCGGTTTCGTTCCGTTAACAGATTTAAATGTCAGTTGGTTTTGTAAGTGAGTGTAAACATTTCTCAGAAAGCAACAATATATAAAAATATATATATATATATATATAATATATAACAATATAAATATGATATGTTTGTCACAAGTGAAAGAAGCAGCTTGTCAAAGAGTCTGATGTGAGTTAAACAAATTTAATTAATAGTAAATTAAGCAATAAATAAATAAATGATTTGAATTGTAGTTTCTGAGGCAGAATTACTATACTGTGATGTCATCTTTACTGTGGTGGAAAATGGTAAAGGTTTAGGTCGTGTAATGATTAAATTGATTCTTAGCAAATAAATGAATGTCGGAGGAGTTGACAATGTTTGTGTTTGCAGGTTGAATTATAAAGACTATTCTATGGAGTCTCGACTTCACTTCCGCATCCACGCGGCTCTCAGCAGTCTGAAGGGTTCTCCGACAAACTCGCCATGATGAAGGACAACATTCAACACCAGCGTGACATGAAAGCAACAAGCACATCACGACCGTCATTGAAGCACCAAAGTATCCGAGCACCTGCAGCGCGGCCGTAGCCACATCTAGAAACGCTTTCACTGACCATTTCAAACCAAAGTCATCTGTCAATCAAACTACCATACGTGTACCTCAAACCTGAGCAGATAGTGTGTCTCATCCTTTGAAACACAGAGGCGTACGTTTATTCAGCCAGTCGAATGGTTGAACAATCAGAAAACAGCTGCTTTAATGAATGTAACGGTTTACTTTAAAGACCAAATATGTTTGTGTCCGCTTGTGTGTCTTACAGTGTGTGCCTCTGTTTGTGTGTGTTTCACCATGTGTCTTTAGCAGTGTATTTCTGGTGTGTTTCTGCATGGCCTGTCCACTGTCGCCTATCATTCAGAGCGCTGCAATAAGACTCTAATATATTATTGAGTTGATTACATGTTTATATTTGTTTGATGCTCCAAGCAATTCAAGAAATTCATTTGAAAGCAATAATAAACAGCCAACAATCATGCTGAGAAATATAATATATTGTACAATAATTATTGTATTCTTTTCTAGAATGGGGTTTTGTTGTTTACTTTAAATTGATGTAATTCTAAGACAGATTTATTTCTTCATGTTTTTAGGGGTTGATCAGATGTAGCGTTTTTTTTTTTTTTTTGTGCATGCATATTCTTGTTTTAATATTTAATACCAAATAAGTTGTATAAAAATCAAATACAGTTTATCCCATTTTACAAGCATAATTGTTTTTTTGTTTCTTTTATAATTCGCAGGGCTGTGCGATTTATCGGAATCGTAATAAAATCATGATGTGAGCATGCGCGATTTCCAAAGCGCTGAAAGATTCTTCAGAGCCAATCAGAATGCAGCGCGCCAAATGTAGTTTACTGTTACAATGTGGGAAGAAGACATAAAAACAGGCGAGATGAATTCAGGGCAGGATACGGATTTGAATAAACAACAATCGTGGTTTGGGAATATTCTGGATACAGGAGAGAGTATCAGAGCAGGTAATTTGCAAGACAAACTCATTGCGGCAAAAACAAAATGGCCGTTCATTCATGCAGAACCCGTTTGTGCGGTTAAAATAGTTCCGCCGGCACCATCTTATATGTGTGTGAGGAATTATTGCTTCAAAATCGCGATTAAAATTGAAATCACGTTGTTTAAAATCGTGATATTTATCTATTTTTCCGCATTGCATAATTCTGAAGTAAATTTGCATATAATGTGACTGACTGCATCGCGATATTCTGCCTGAAATCAGAAATTAAAAAATACTATAGGCTAATTTATAGAAAATAGTGTTTTTGAACCATAAGTACTTGAATTAATTTGTTATGGTAATATAAACAAATTACTTTACCCAATACTGTATTAAGTTTTCTACAACTATGTGATATATTATAGTAGGCTACACTACAGTTTACTGTAGTAAGAACTAAAGTATACTACAGTATTTATTACAGTTTATCAGTTCTCTATAGTTTGCTGTACCATTCATTAACAAAGTGTTGTAAATATTCTAAAATATACTACTATAGTAAATACTATAGTATTTTTTCATGTGGTATCGTCTTCCTGCGGCAGTGTGAATCTTTACATTTGTGCTGATTTTCATTAGTAACCTAAAACTAAAACATTCACTTACTGTTTAAAATCATTAATGCTCGTGAATTCTCATTAAACAAGAACTTGTCAAGAGAGAAACGGCGTTACACTGCAATAAAGTCTCGTTTGCCTGATATCTGACAATATCTAAACATATTTAAACATTTACTTGAGAAGCTAAATTGCAGAGAATATATCTTGAATCAACTAGGTGAAATATTATTTAACAAATTTATAATGTAAACAATCTTTAGCCGTTTGACCAAATTTATTAAGCGAAATAAGTAATAATTCAGCGAACAGGGAACGTTCTGGCAAGGTTCTCTCAAAGTTATGAACGAACGTTCTTCCAGAAATGTCAATAAAACGCTTGTTCAAAGTTATCTGCTCTTTAATAATGTTTTCAAAATGTTGTTTTCATGTTTTCAAAAAGTTAGCACAAAAACGTTATTTATACATCATTCATTGATTTTTATTTTTTCTTTTCTTAAATGTTTTAGAACATTTAAAAACATTTTTTACATTTTAATATTTGTTTGACATTTAGAGAACGTTTAGAAAGAAATATAAAATGGAACGTTTCTCTTAATGTTCACATAACCAGAAATAACCTGCATGTAAATTACCATATTTTACATAACTACATATTTACACTTACATAATCAATCATTCTAATCAAACGTATAGATTTATAAATATATTATCTGTTTATTGGCGTTGGATCATTTGTAGGTCTGTTTGTGGTTTCAGCTCACATGACTTGCGATCATGGTTGTGTTTGGACAGATGGGTCATTAGAATGCTGTTATTTGTTTCTCGTAGAGTTTTATTTGCTCTTATAAGCTGTATTTGGTCTGATCTGTGTTTTTTAGGGTGATTCCTCTCCAGTGTCTTCTGCTCCAGTGCCTGGAGTTTTTAATGTTTCATTTCAAAAGAAAGTTTTTCTGCACCAGTGTGTTCATCTTTCTTTTGTTCTGGTCATTTGCACAACTTAAATATAAGAATATGACATTGCTTACAAATGGCAGCGTTTTGGCATTTTTACATGTGGAACCTTTAGTTAATACCTTTATCAAGCTGCCGTCAGAAAAGTAGATCCTCACAATAGTAAAAAATTCATATTATTAAATTTAATTATTATAAAAATGCACTACAAAATATTTAAGTTGAAAATTCAGTCAATTATGTTCATGTCATTAAAGCTGCAGTCTGTAAGTTTTGCCTCTTTGTCACCATCTCTGTTTCAAACCTGCAGTTACAGTTATTTGCGGAATCATCATCTTTATGTGGGTTGTGCGTCGGCACAGTTCCCCGGCGTGGATGAATCTGATGTTTGGTGTCGGTCACACACCGGTGTGGATACTGTACTTCAAAATCACAGATTCTACGTCTTGGAAGTTTGACCAAAATAAGAATTTTCACCGGAAAACCGCGCTACCATTGGTGATTCAATCTAAGATTCGCTTAGCTCATAGAACATCAAACCATGCAAATTATTATGTTCTCAAATTGTTAATGTTAACAGCATCAGCATTGCGTAACTACATGTATTTATTGTGTATTAGCGTTACCTGTAGATTTCAATTTCAGACTAATCTAACGTTAATTGTCATACCATAAAATCCGCCATCAAACTGATAAGTTTAATTATTGCAGCTGCTGTGAGAAAAGGCTATAAATGATGCACCATCCTCACATGATATAGCTACTAGCTGGGACTCGTTCTTTATGTAAACAGACGTGACGTAATGATGCAAAAGGCAACATGCTCAAATTTCCCGCAGAAACCCACCAGTACCCCTCCTATCGCTGTGAATCGGGCCAAGGTAAGGAGATAGTTTTGAACACTAGCTGGTTATGTACTTGCTCAAAAATTGATTTTGGATCATTTTTAACCAAGTTACAGACTGCAACATCTGAAATTGAATTAAATTTATTTCTGACTCTTTGAATACACAGTTTAGCTGTTTTGATAAAAATTAAATTCTTACTATACTTTGATATCCGCTCAGTCCAGAGGTGTACGTTTTGTTTGAGACTCTGATTGAAATGCAAGTTAATAATTAATCAAACTCAATGAATGTTTATTTACTGTCCTACTAAACCTCAGGTTTCTGATAAGTTTTGCGCTTATTTTTATTAAAATGTAAAATACATGCGTACCTCTGTTACTTCTGGTGGTTTAGATTGAGAACTGTTGCATTTATGTGCAAATAACATCATTGTGCAATCGACGAATGTTCCTCGTTCAACACAACATATGACAGGTTAGGTGGATTGGACATGCCAAATTGGTCGTAGATGTGAGTATGTGTTTGTGTGGAAGTCCCAATGTAATAAGGAGGATTGGGGAAAGAGCTGACAACCAGGCCAAGAAAATACATGGACGGTCTCTTGCATATAGTGAGAGATGGTCATAGAATCACCAAGAGTCGGATACAACTGAAATAGTAGATTAGAAGTGTCAATAAACCAATAGACCTTTCCGGGATTTGATTCAGTCTGATGTCTGGCTTGTATTGGAAGCGGTTAATGATTTGTCCGACTCTGTGATGGAAGTGCGTCTGCTGATCTGACGGGACAAAGAGCAGAACAGAGAAACGGCTGCAGGAGTCATGAGGGTCCTCGCTGTTTTTATCTTCACGTGTCTCCTCTTCCAGACCGCCGTGAGTTTGACAGTTCAATCAAGTGTGCTTCTGTAATGTCTTGTGCGAAAACAGTCATTATTTTCCCAAAAATGTATTTGGAGTTGCTAACCCTAACCCTAGAGCAGAAATTACAGTCTTCATATTATAATACTGATTAAAAATGTTTTATATAATAAAAATATTAACAAAAGATTAAAGTAATTTCATGTTATTTTTAATTGTATGTGATGGTGTGATTCACATTTGTAATAAAACATTCAGCATCAGAGTTTTATTTTCAGGGTGGACGCTTTTATCTGTTTCATCAATTATTGAAAAATATGTTGTATTTCGTATTTTTCTTTGATGAAATTCAGCTCACCTTATTTTCATATTTTGTTTGTTTCAAATGTGATTTATCAAACTACTAGCAGACAAATTAATCTCATACTGTTTTTACTCTTTTAATCTTCTTTTAATTGATTTAATCTTTTCTGTCATGTTCACAGCCAACAGACGTGCCATTGGCAACACCAAAAACAGAAGAACCCAAAGCCTCAAAGGAACATGATGGTGATTCCTCGGTCATCCCCCAATGTCTGCATCAGAATTACACACGGCTGTCTTGTGCGAAAGTGTTCTGTCCACCATGGAGGCGATGTATCGCGGGACAGTGCGTCTGTAAGATGCCGTACAAGTGTCCACGGCAGGATTACCACGCATGTACGCTGGACGGACCTGAGTATTACTCCATGTGTCAGGCCAAAGCCATCTCCTGCAGATCCAACAGGCCTGTGTTCTCTCACATCAGCACAGTCTGCAGAGGTGAGGACTTATTCCTTGATTAATGTGCATGAAAACAAGAAATCTCCAGCTAACAAAATATGTTCTAAAAACAAATTTATGAAAACATTAATTCTGAATGTTCTTTGAATGCTCAAAACATCCAATTTTTTATATATATATTTTAAAAACGCTTTTATCTTGGTTATGTGAGCGTTAAGAAAACATTTTGCAAACATGGGAACGTTACTTTTGAATGAACGTTCTAAAACAAGCAGCAGCATTTAAAAACGTTAGATGAACGTCAAACTTATTCCCAGCAAAATTTACATGCATAAACTGATAAAAATGTATGCCTTTAACACAGCATAAATTACTTTAAATAGAAATAAATGCCCTCAGAGGGCAAAACTGACATGACAAAATACATATTTTGGAGTTTTTATTTTGGGTCTGTAGAAGTTGCCTTTAAATATTAAATATACGATGATCGATGAGCACAATCATGATATGAATATCGTACGCACATTACACAGTCACATCAAACTTGAAACTTTGCAGGCGTGTTCATGACCCTAAATGACAAACAGTCGCACAATTTTAAGAAAAACATCCTAACACAGTATTTCTGACAACTCAAAAATATGTCAGGTGTGTCATAATGTAAGTGTCGAGTGATTTGGTGTGTGATTATAAAGTCCTCACCTGTTTGTTTGCACATGTTTGTGTCCAGCGGGAGAGAGGGTGGAAGCAACTCTGAAGGACGCTGGCTCTTATAAAGTGGTCATGATAAACTCAAGGTTGGGAAAAACGTTTGTATGTGGCAGGGACTGGAATATGGCTGCAGCTAATGTTGTTTGTCAAAACCCTCTGAACGTCGCCAGGTAAACACACCCAACACATCACTACACACAAGCCTTCCTCTCGACTCAACATGTACTGATTGCTTTTCCTGCTTTGTCTTTGTCTCAGAGGAGCAGCAGCAGCGGCAGTGACTAAAAAAAAGTTTCTTGACAAAGATCCTGAATGGCCAACGGAGTGTATGAGTGTTCGCTGCACGGGATCTGAGCTCTCATTGGCGGAGTGCACCATCTATAATCCCCAGCCAATCACAAATAACACTGTGGCCATCGCAAAGTGTTATAACGAACCCAAAGGTGCTTTTTCCTCATTTTATCTGAAGAAATATATTACGACTGCCTATCTACATAAGTCACGCTGGATGCCATATTGTCAGAGAAAAAATCCTTACCGTGAGAACAAGCCTCAGCCATCCAGCAACCTGATAAGACCAAATGTCTTTTGCTTAAACCCACCCTGCTGCTAGTACTAGAAGCCAAGGAAACCATTGGCTTCCATAATTATCTTTCTATTATCTAACATTAAATTGACTTAATATGCATCTTTTTTCAGTTATTTTCTGTGCAACCATGTTACTGCATGATTTACCCCAATAGAACAAAAGGTATCGTTTCATGTAAATTCACGTTGAGTTATAATCTGCTGACACGTCACACACACTCTCTGTGTAGGCGAATGTAAGAAGTTCCTCTGTGTGAACGGGAAGTGTTTAAGCAAAGGAAAACCCTGCGATGGTGTTGATGACTGTGGAGACAACAGTGACGAGATGTGCTGCCAAAGTGAGTCTCTACTTCCTGCCTCTGTCTGTGACATCATCATTCCTCTTCCTGTTTTCCACAATCCATCTGTTGTTCGCCGTTTCTAAATAAATAAAGTGCTATTTATTTTTTAATGAAGTGCATTACATTTGTAATTGTGTTCATAATAATCAAAATCTAAGAATACCTTATGTATTGTCTTAAAACACAGTATCAAACCCATGACTATCCTAATATTACCGTTTCTGTTGTGTGAAGGCTGTAATAAAGAAAGCGAAGCGTTCCACTGTAAGTCGGACGTCTGTATTCCTCGTCACGCCGTCCGAGATGGAATCAGGGACTGTCTGGGAGGAGAAGATGAACTGGATGGTCAGTGAATTTATTTCATTACTGCTTAAACTGCTTCAGGAATCAGTTCCAGAAACAGTCTC
Source organism: Chanodichthys erythropterus (assembly GCF_024489055.1). Classification (NCBI taxonomy): domain Eukaryota; kingdom Metazoa; phylum Chordata; class Actinopteri; order Cypriniformes; family Xenocyprididae; genus Chanodichthys; species Chanodichthys erythropterus. The sequence goes on from NC_090240.1 coordinate 38,565,022, forward strand.
TGATTTATTTTCATCTTCAGAGTCATCAAAAGTCCTACTCAGACAGGACTAGATTGCCTGAGGCGAGAACACTTTGTGAATTCAATTGCAACATTTCAAAACATTCAAACCACATCTGTGTTTTCTTCACACAGTTCGATTTATTAGTAATATATGAGCAATTATGGTTCAAATGACTTACTGTTTTTCAGCCCTGCCATCCTCTGAGAAATCAAAACCCATCTGAATGTGTCTGTGATTGAGATATATTTTACAAAATGCTTCTACTTATTTGACCTTCATTGAGCAACGCAACTAATTTCTCTTTGCGCTATCTGGTGGTTCTTTGTAATGAATTTACTGCCTGTTCTTTTCTTTGTGTTTCAGAAAACGACAAACCAGTAGAGAATAATCGGCAAGATTTGTTTTCTGATCCAGTGTCTGGTGAGAACAAACTCAAATGAAGCTGAACATCTGATGTCTGACATTTCAGCAAACAAAAACCTCTAGAAGAGACTCTTTGTGAATTAATCATACAGATTCTGATTTCACAGATAACAGGGAACGTTCTGGCAAGGTTCTCTCAAAGTTATGAACAAACGTTCTTCTGTAACATTAATAGAACGTTAGTTCAAAATTATCTGGTCTTAAATAATGCTCTCAAAACGTTAGCACAAAACATTATTTATAAATCATTAATTGAGCGTTTTTTCCTGAAATGTTTTAGTTGGATGTTCATTTAATATTTTTTTAAATGTTACTACTTGTTTCAAAACGTTCAGAGAATATTCAAAAGTAACATAATGTTTGAAGAATGAAATGTTCCCTTAACGTTCGCATTATCAAGAAAAAAAAATAAACTATTTTTAAACATTTAAAAACTGGAAATTTTAAAAAAGTTCAGTGAACATTCTGAAATAACGTTTAATAAGAATGTTAGCAAAACATTCTTTATTTTTGTTAGCTGGGCAAATGTCAAATGTTTAGCAGTTGTAGTTTGTGTCTGGAGTGTCTCCACAGGATTCACACGGCTGAATCAACACATCTGCTATGTCACATTGTTCCAGAGATCAGAAGAATACGTTCATCTACCGAGAGCCAGCTGGAGTGTGGCATTCCCAATATGGAGTATGAGTACAAACAAGAGGATGTTAGGACTTCCCATTCACGCAGGAAACGCATAGTAGGAGGAGAGGAGGCCTTACCGGTCAGTATTAAAAAAGCAAACTTCAGAAACACCAGGGCAGGGCAATATGATGATATATATTGTGGTTCCCGCCTTCTAGCCAATCTCTTCCTTCAAAAAGAGATGCAAGACACCAGACTGCCAAAGAACAAAAACTTTAATCTGGTTGATAAAGCATACAAGCTTCTGATCATGATTGAGGAGTGTTATGGTTTTCTACAAAGAAATACAGAAAATAAAATGTTTAAATATAAAGTTGCTGAATTTTAAAATGCATGTCTGCAAATATGTCACATTTCTTATATAGATTTAAAATTCACTTCAGAGTTTTATGTACACTTGACAGTTTGATGTACATTGTAAATGTAAATATAAGATGCAGTTACAGTAAGATTCTAGTACTATTGATTAGAATGTACAGAAAACATTCAAAAGTAATGTTCCATGATTTTTACAAAGTGGAATGATCCATTAATGTTCATAACCTAAACAAATGTTTTTAAAAGCATTTTTAAAAAACTGGACATTTGAACATTGAGAAATAATGCTTTCATAGCTTAAAGGTGCAGCAGGTGATCTGGGAAATGCTAACATTAGCCTGCTAGCATTGAAAGCATATGATCCCACCTTCCCTGCAAATCGCCGGCCCAAAGCCAAGCCTCCGTGACGCAGCATAATGCACACACACACAGCTGCTCTCGGCAAAGCATCACAAGAGACGGCGCTGAACTATCTCATGTCTCAAAGCACATAACTTTACAATAATAATGAGCGTAAACAACTCGGAGAGCTTGTACCTGGCTGCTGCAGATTAACTTTTGATGTCGATACTGGTGACATGGAAACACATAATTCAGAGTCTGAAAACATGAACGGCTCCGGTTAGAACGTTGACGAGTTGCCATCTCTTAATTACGGTTGTTATGTCATGAACGTAGTATAAGCCTGTTGTTTTGATTCGGTAGGAATTGTAAAAGGTGGCTGCTCTTTGTATGCAATGCTCCGTGACTGATGTCTGTCTATATAAAGAGTCTAATATGTGCTGATGACATATAATGTTTGTGGGAGATGCCATTGGATTATTTCATCAGAATTTTCCTTGCCTGGAACTGTTCAAACCTGTGGATTATATACAGACTTTCTGTGGATTATTTATTGACGGACTCATTGTGCCGGTTACTGGTTTTGGAGTGTTTGGCACAGATTTATTGTTGACAGACAAACATTGCTGGAAACAGGTTTTTGTAGCATTTTGTAGCAATTCATTGACTGTTTTGAATGATCCAATGTGGTTATTGAACATAAAAGAATATCTTAAGGTGGTCACATTCTTTTAAGGTGCCCACATCCTTAACAATCCATCTGCATTTCCACGTGTCCTGATGCTGCACCTTGAAGTGGAAGTCTTGGAGGACAAAGAACCAGCGAGTAACCCTAGCATTCGTATCCTTTGCCCAGGCCATCCATTGCAACAGAGCATGGTCAGTCACCAGAGTAAAGCTCCGTCCCTACGGGTCATACTTGGTACCTGGCTACCTTTCCACTGTGGCATACTTGGTTTTGGCAGGAGTAAGCTTCTGGCTAATGTACACAACCGGGTGTTCTTCTCTATGCTGAATCTGGGACAGGACAGCTTCCAGCCCAGAGTCGGAAGCATCTGTCTGGAGTGTGAAAGGGCAGTTCAAATCAGGGGCATGAAGGACCGGAGAAGAGACCAACACTGACTTTAATGCTTGGAAGGCTGCTTCACCATCTAATCTCCATTCTAGTCTCTTGGGCTGCAATTTCTTGGTCAGGTCTGTCAAGGAGCAAGCTATTCGGTACATCGGTAGTAGCCTGCCAAACCCATGAGGGCACATACCTGGGACTTTGTTGTGGGCTGAACATATGAGCGAAAGGCCTTCTCCTTTTGTTCCTGGGGCATGATCAGACCACATCCAATCCGGAACCCCAGGTACCGTGCCTCCGGATAGCCCGAGGGGATATTTTTGGGGTTGGCGGTGAGCCCAGCTTGTTGCAGCTCTGACAGAACTTTCTGGAGGTGGTCCATGTGGTCCTCCCATTGGTCCGAGTGAATGACCACATCGTCTAGGTGTGTAAGCATGTGGTAGCTGTCGAAGAAGAAGACTTCAATGACTTTCCGAAAATCATTTCAGGAAAGGAAGGTTCCATCATGCTTTGTGACCGGCTGGCCATAGGCTCTGTGATGCTTAAATGACCACCAATTTCAACATTCACTAGACTTCTTCCTCAATAGCCTGCCAACGAGCCTCTGGGACTCTGAAGGGCTGCTGCCAGACAATTATTCCAGGGGGAGTGTGGATTTCCTGCTAAATTAAGTTGGTCCGCTCGGGTAATTCTGAAAACACATCTCCGAACTGTCCAACCAGGGATTCAAGCTCTGTCCTCTGAGTGCCTGACAATTGTGGTCCCAAATCCTCAGTTTGCCAGAAAGCAGCCAGATGTTCTCGAGTTGCTGTCCACTTTTTCAACAGGTTGATGTTGTACATTTGTTCTCCACTCCTCCATCCCGGCTGGTGGACACTATACATCCCTAGCCCAACCTGCTCAACTATGGTGTAGGGTCCTTGCCAGGATGCCAGGAATTTAGAATTAGACCCAATCTTCTGGCTGGAATTCCCGAGCTTGAGCGGGCCGGTTATAGAGACAGTTCTAGGTTTAATTTATTGTTACTGTAGTTCTCCTCAACACTATGGAGCAACGTCCTCAGGTATGAGGGTGAGGATGCCGATAAGCAGATAGGAAGTGAAATTACAGAAAGGGGTTGTATGAAATGAGGGTGTTTGAGTTGAGCCTACTGTTTTCATCCATTATTAGGCTACTGATGGGGAAGTTGTGTTTTTCTGCTGTACCTCTGAGCCTTATTTTTAATTAAGCGTGTGCCAAACGAGGTCTTGAGACAAGTTCCTCTGTTAAACTGTTTGCAGTTCAACCACGTAATGCACGTGGGAAATGCCATTGGATTATTTTGTCTGAACTTTCCTTACCTGGAACTGTTCAAACCTGTGGATTATATACAAACTTTCTGTGGATTATTTATTGAATCATTGTGCCAGTTACTGGTTTTGGAGCATTTGGGACAGATTTATTGGGAACAAACAATGCTGGAAACAAGTTTTGTAGTATGCAATTCATTGTTTTCGAATTCTCTATAAAGGTTTAAAATGTCCAGTTTTTTAAATGTTTTAAAAATGTCTGTTTTTAAAACATTTAAATATTCAGAGAACATTCAAAAGTAACAATTATAAACATTACAAAAAAAAATCCTTGAAAAATGTTTAAATAATGTTTTTGGGAGAAAGTTTGTTCATAATTCCTAGAATGTTCTGAGAATGTTCCCTGTTAGCTCGTACAATGTCAACAATGTAGTTCAACAATTTCACTAGGCAGCACATAATAAAATGAAAAATACCTCAGAATACCTGTTTTGGTTTGACCTCTGTGTGTGACCTTTGCCCCTACAGACTCAGATACAGTGGCAGGTGGCCATTCAGTATGGAGGCTCAATCCACTGCGGAGGGGCGTATCTGGGTGGCTGCTGGGTTTTGACCGCCGCCCACTGCGTCAGGTACAACCAATCAGCACACATTTGGATAAACCTGTACAGAACAGCTACTGAGAAACAGCTGTGCATTTGCGTGTCTGTAGGCACAAACCAAAGTCCTACCGGATCAAGATCTCCCTCTGGAAGAAGCATCGTAAGCAGTCGACGACCGACAACCTCCAAGTGAAGAACATCATCATCCATCATGAATTTAACCCACAAACCTACGCCAACGACATCGCTTTGGTGCAGCTAGAGGAGCTGGGTCTTTCGGACAAGTGCATGCAGGACAACCCCGCTGTCCGATCCGTCTGCGTGCCCTGGTCCACCCAACAGTTCCAGCCCAACGACACCTGCACCATCTCCGGCTGGGGCCGCGACAGAGGTTCGGCTTTAAGCTTCTCTAGGGAACCTTAAAGGGTTCCGTCAGGCGCTTCATAAATAGAACCTTTCAGGGGTTCCCATCATGGGATCATTTTATAGATTTAGTTTTAATTAATTCATTTTTTTGTTTTTGTTTTTAATTTTATTTAAATTTTAAACATCATAAACAGACTTTATCAATAGGAAAAAAAACTCTGCTATATGCTAGAAAAGGGGGGTGGGTTTCATGGTGACTTTAAAGCCCGTTCACACCAAGGATGATATTGATAAAGATGCTGTTCTAAAAATCGTTTTAAATATAAAAGAATATCAGAGTCCACACCACAATTATAATGATAACGGCAGAGGCATAATCATTGGAATCACTTTCAGAGCATTTCTTTTTTCTAGTTGATGAATGATAAAAACATTGAAAGACATAAAAACATATTGTCTCTATGTCTGTTTGTCTGAAGCGGGAATATCATCAGTGACTCTAAAATGGGCAAATGTGACGATTATTGGTAACTGCGAGAATTATTACAAGGACCGTTTCCTCCCTGGAATGGAGTGTGCAGGTATGTGTGTGTGTTTGACTAAACACTAAAATGTTTGATCATACGCAACATATAATGCTGCCTTCACCTGCTTTTAGAATCATCATAAATACAAGTTTGCTCTTCATGAAACTGGATGTGAACGATTTTTCAAAAATAAATTTACTAGAAATTTCTGAGTGAAAGCTAGTTTTATGTTTTATATCTCATGTGTAAATGAGCAGTACTTTTGTAATTAATGTTTTAGCATCTGTTTAATTAACGGAACAGTAGCATGTACTTGGTGACTCTTCTTTCAACTGTTCCTGTTCTCTCATTGGTTGTGCTCCATGTCAGGTGACCTGGAGGGGAAGGTGGACTCGTGTCAGGGTGACTCCGGAGGGCCACTGGTGTGTAAAGATGCGTCTGGCGTGTCGTATGTGTGGGGAATAGTGAGCTGGGATGATAAATGTGGTGAACCCAACTATCCTGGCATCTACACTAAAGTAGCACATTATTTTGACTGGATCCGCTTCAACACAGGCTGGGCGGCTGTAGCCAAATATAACCAGTAAAATGAATCGGTTAACATTTGCCGACTGATGTTACTATATGTGCTTTTGAACCTTTGTTTGTTGTTGCTCAGTCCTGTCTCTTTGTTTCCATGTGTTTCCTAGTTTGTTGTGCTTTTGAGAAATTAAATTGTTTTATGTTGAATTTCTGATGTGAATTTCCAAATCAGATTTTAAACCACATATAAATGTTGTTTAGATTTGCAAAAACTGGATTCTGTCTTTTTTTTTTTTTTTTTTTTTGCCAATGCAAACATGTTCATATAAAACCTGTTTTATAACCTTCTGCTTGAAAAAAAAAAAACTTAAAAAGCCACTTCAAGCCAAACTTCTTATACACTGATAAAATTAGTGTAGTTTTGTAGTCATTTACTGTTTCTACATATTTCAAACATTGAGAATTCTATAAAAATAAAATTACATTTTCAAGAAGAATCAGTTGCCACCCAGGCACAAAAGTTTGCTTGGTGCTGTTCATTCTTTTGATGATGAGATGGCCAGAATACATTTTACAATATTCTAATATTATTGTATATAGTATTATTAATCTCATTTGCAACCTATGTGACTTGTCTTCATCAAATTGAATGGGATTGTTCTATCAAAAATAAAAACTACTCACCTTCATGTCATTCTAAAAATCAGATACAGAAGATATAAAGATTTTGGCTGAATTTAAATTATAGACTGGAATATATTCTTGTAATCAGTATACATGTAAAAGTAGCAGTGTGTTAAACAGAAAAGGACAGATGAGGTGATGCAAACAACAAGGCTTTATTGTGGGTAATGGGCTAAGCAGAGTGGGAATGCAAACAGGTAAGGATATGAGTGTTGATTGAAGACTTGGCTGGTGAATACAGTGTCTCTTGTGCAGGTGTTGTGGTGGTGGTGTGGCTAAGCAGAGGATTCCGGGAGATAACGAAGGGAACAGAAGACAGATCAGGAACAGCAAGTAAGTTACTCAGATGAGTCTAAAGGGTAGGGTTGTGAAGCTTGTCGTTGATGAGACCAGACAGTGAGGAGAAGAGAACGGTGGCATATAAAGGCAGTGTTGATGAGGGTGCACAGGTGCAGGTGATGATTTGTGGCAGATGTGATAATGGCTGACTGGGTGCAGGTGTGGATCAGGAGGGATGCTGAGAAATGTAGTGCAGATGGGTACTGAGCTTGTGACTGTGCTGTTGACTATGACAGTACTCCCCCCTCCCAGTCGGCATGTCCACAAGCTGTAGATAGCTCAACCAAGGAGGGAGGAAAGACGTCCTGGAGTCGTGACAGGTAACCAGGCTGATGAGGGCAGGTCATCTTCAGGATGGTACGGGTAGTTCAGAGAACCAGGGTGGTGCCGAAAGTTCAGGGGGCCAGGGTGGAGCTGGCAGTTCAGGAAGCCATGGTGGTGCAGGCGGTTTTGGGGTCCATGGGGGTGCAGGTGACTCAGGAGCCCATAGCGGTGCAGGTGCCTTCTTAGCTTTGCCGATGTAGCCCAGACGGATAGCCAAAAAATTTATTTGGAAGAGCTCTGGGTTTCTGGGCTGGAAAGGACTCTATAGTGGGCTCGTGGGGTGAAGATAACTCTAAGGTGGGTTCATGGGCTGGAGCCACAGTCTGTATGGCCCAGACACACACCAATGCTAGTCAAGTCTAGTCAAATTTATTTATATAGCGCTTTTACAATTGGTAATTGTTTCAAAGCAGCTTTACATATTAGAAGCACAGAAAAAAGTGAAGTGGTTAAAAATAAACTGTACAAACAAGCGTGGTAATATGTAACATATACAAGATGGTGCTACATTAAGCCAATGTCGGCTGACTCCCAGGGGTGGAAAAAACCCCCTAGGAGAAAAACCCAGCGTGCTAGCACTGGGAAAAAAGTCCTAGGAGGGAAAAAAACCCTTGGAAGATATATATAATATATGTAAATGGATATGGAGATCAAAATCTGAATTATACATTTTTATTATAGAGATTAAAAATAGATTATATATAAATATGTGCAAGCGGATACGGGGATTAAAAATCTGAATTATAGATGCAGCCAGAACTGGGTCTGTAGGCCCATTGTCTCCTGGGCTACGTTGTAGTCAGGTCCAGACACAGGTTCTCCATCTGATCTGGATACGGCCTGGATCCAGCACCCGGCAAACCTCAGGATAAGCAGAGAGACAGATATTAGCGTAGATGCCATTCTTATTCTGATGTACAGGTATATCTAGTGTTATAGGAAATGTTCTCGGTTCCGGCCGACCTAAATATTGCAGCGTAACAATCCTTTAACGGATTTGAAAAATGTTAATGTATTGATAATGTGTTATGTGTATGCAAGAGCAAAGAGATGTGTTTTTAGTCTAGATTTAAACTGACAGAGTGTGTCTGCTTCCCGAACAATGCTAGGAAGATTGTTCCAGAGTTTAGGTGCTAACTAGAAAAAGGATCTGCCGCCTTCAGTTGATTTTGATATTCTGGGTATTATCAACTGGCCTAAATTCTGAGATCGCAATAAACGTGAAGGACTATAATGCATTAAGAGCTCACTTAGGTACTGGGGAGCTAAATCATTTAGAGCTTTATAAGTAAGTAGCAAGATTTTAAAATCTATACGATGTTTAATAGGGAGCCAATGTAATGTTGACCGAACTGGGCGAATATGGTCATACTTTCTGGTTCTAGTAAGAACTCTAGCTGCCGCATTTTGGACCAACGGTAGTCTGTTTAAAAGCCGAGCAGAACAACCACCCAGTAGAGCGTTACAGTAATCTAGTCTTGAGGTCATGAATGCATGAACCAACTGTTCCGCATTTGTCATTGAGAGCATATGCCGTAATTTAGATATATTTTTTAGATGGAAGAAGGCGGTTTTACAGATACTAGAAACATGACTTTCAAATGAAAGATTGGTATCAAAGAGCACACCCAGGTTCCTAACTGAGGACGAAGATTTAATGGAGCACCCGTCAAGTGTTAGAGAGTATTCAAGGTTTTTTCGTGAGGAAGTTTTTGGTCCAAAGATTAGGATATCAGTTTTTTCTGAATTTAATAATAAGAAATTTCTTGTCATCCAGTTTTTATTGTCAGCTATGCATTCTGTTAGTTTTGTGAATTTGTAGTTTTCGTCAGGGCGCGAGGAAATATAGAGCTGAGTATCGTCAGCGTAGCAGTGAAAACTAACACCATGCTTCCTAATTATCTCTCCTAAGGGCAACATGTACAGAGTGAAAAGCAATGGTCCTAATACTGAGCCTTGTGGTACCCCATATTTAACCTGTGATCAATACAACATCTCTTCATTAACTACTACAGACTGATAACGGTCAGATAAGTACGATTTGAACCATGCCAAAGCAATTCCACTAATGCCAATATAGTTTTCAAGTCTTTTTAAAAGAATGTTGTGATCGATAGTGTCAAAAGCAGCACTGAGATCTAATAACACTAATAGAGAAATACAGCCACGATCGGATGATAGGAGTAGATCGTTTGTAACTCTAACGAGAGCAGTTTCAGTACTATGGTATGGTCTAAATCCTGACTGGAATTCCTCACAGATTCCATTTCTTTCTAAAAAGGAACACAGTTGTGTTGAAACTGCCTTTTCTAGTATCTTTGACAGAAAAGGTAGATTCGATATTGGCCTGTAATTTACTAAATCTCTCGGATCTAGTTGAGGTTTTTTAATAAGAGGTTTAATAATAGCCTGCTTAAAGGTTTTTGGCACGTATCCTAGTGTTAAAAATGAATTAATTATATCAAGAAGTGGACCTTCAACCACTGGAAGCATTTATTTCAGTAGTTTAGTCGGCATTGGGTCTAACATACATGTCGTTGATTTTGATGATTTGATAAGTTTAGATAATTCTTCCTCTCCTATAGCGGCGAATTATTCTAGTTTTAGTTGCTAAAATAGGAGCAATAGGGGCAATGCTCTCTGGGATCAGAGCTAGCACTGGGCTGAGTTCTGGGACTGGAGCTAGCTTAGGGACTGGAGCCGACACTGGAGTGGACTCAGGGGCTGGAGCCGACACTGGAGTGGACTCGGGACACCGCCACGATCTGCCAGCAAGTTCTCAGCTCATCCTTCCTTTTCTTTTTGAGGTCTGGTCTTCTGTCATAAACAGAAGAAAACAGACGAGGCAAGTACAAACAACAAGGCTTTATTGTGGGCAGGGCCGGCGATTGCTATAGGCGAACTAGGCGGTTGCCTAGGGCGACAAATATGTTGGGGGCGCGGGCGCCCTCTAGGGTCGCCGTTACGTTACGTTAGGTGCGCAGTTGATGAAGAAAATGAAGCGGTCTAATAAACCCTCCGGTGCACAGGGACGAAAACGGAGAAAGATAAAAGGAAAACCCAGTATAGAGGTAAATCTTCTCATCTCAGCTATTAAGGTGTTAAATGAAATAAATGTGCTTAGTATTGTGCATCATCACCTTGAACTAGCGGTTAAATATTGGATGTGCGCGTGCATGGAGTCTTACTCTTAAAGTGACAGCAACCTAAAAATACCTGCGGTTGTCTGTCATGTCAAACAACAAAACACAGCTTTAACAAAGATTAATCTATATTACATTACATTTACACAGTGAACAGTTTCATTTTATATTTAATTATTACATTTCTGTACACGGATTAATACTACAGTTAGAACTCATATTTTATTTGTAACTTTATGTTGCATTTATCTATGCTTGTAGTTGGTGTATAGTATTTGTCCTTTGGGGGGAGGGGGGCTAGGGCAATCTCGCCTAGGGCAACCAAAGGGCTAGAGCCGGCCCTGATTGTGGGTAATGGGTTAAGCAGAGCAGGAATGCAAACGTGTAAGGATATGAGACTTGGATGAGTGTTGATCGAAGACTTAGCTGGTGAATACAGTGACTCTTCTGCATGTGCAGTGGTGGTGGTGTGGCTGAGCAGAGGATCCAGGGATGACGAAGGGAACAAAAGACAGATGACAGAAGACAGATCTGGAACAGCAGGTAGGTTACTCAGGTGAGTCTAATGGGTAGGGTTGTGGAGCTTGTTGTTGACAAGACTAGACAGTAGCTGTGTCTCATTTCGCATTCGAAGGCTGCATACATCATTGAGGCTGTATAATTTCAGAAAAGTAGGACACTCCAAATGTGACCGAGGTGTATCCTTCGCTGCTGCCCAGAAGGGAATGGTGGCATATGAAGGCAGTGTTGATGAGGGTGCACAGGTGCAGGTGATCCGAACTCAGGTGATGATCTGTGGTAGGTGTGATGATGGCTGACTGGGTGCAGGTGTGGATCAGGAGGGAAATGTAGTGCAGATAGGTACTGAGCTGGTGACTGTGCTGGTGACTGTGACAGTGTTTCAAACTCATCCACGTTATGGGCAACAAAGAACGTGTTACTTTAATATGTTACATTACAGTGGCGTCAACTGAAATAGAGGAAAGAAATTAATTGAGCCTCAGGAGTTTACTTGGCGTGATACCTGGGTCAGTTGGTAAATCTATTTTGATTTTTTGATATTGATTTTAGTCTAATTTAGTTTATTATTTTTATTAATAATATTTGTATTATTACTGGTCAGGACCAGAGAGAAGTCCCAAGAGAGGGAATAAGGCAAACTCTCTCCACACCTCTCAGGAATCTGATGATCAGATCGTGTTTATGTCAGGATGTGTGATGATAGCTGCAACATACACTTTCAGGGTGGAGGGAGAAAGCCTTTGCTCAAACCCATCTTGAAGGACAAACAGGTCCCACTTCAAAGCATAAGCATGCCTCGTAGAGGGGACTCTAGCTAAAGTGATCATGTCCACCAAGTGGTCCCATCCAGAGACCACACGTGGAGGTTCCAGAGATCTGGAGGCAGGTGCCATATGGTGCCCAGTCCCTGAGAAAGAAGGTATTTCCTCAAGGGAATCTGCCAGGGACCTTGCACAGGGTCTGTGCGAGTAGGCTCACTGGTGGAAATGCATACTTGTGTAGACCCCGGGGCCAGTTGTGTGCCAGTGCGTCTGTACTGAGGGTCCCTTTGGTCAGGGAGTAGAACAACTATCAGTGGGATGTGTCGAGTGGCAACAGTCGAAACCAGCAACAACAACATGCCTGGACACTTGTTCTATGGGCACCTGGCCCATAGAATAGCAAGGTCTGACCATGAGCTGAAAGCTTGGCAGCAAGGCAGAGTGATGGTCACCTGGAGCGTGCCACAGTGCCATGCCCATCTCGGGACTCGGTCGTGTAGCCATTGCTGAAGTGATCTCATATGAAGCAATATGAGGAGCATGACTGCAGATGCCATATGCCCCAGGAGCCTCTGAAATCATAACTCCATACTGAGAAAAGGGATCGGGGAGAGTCATTTCCCAGTTGGCCTGAAGCCCTAGATGGCTGAGGTGTCTGAGCACCAGGTCCCTGTGTTCGAACAGCTGATCTCGAGTTGGCCTGAATAGGCCAGTCTTCAAGAGAGTTGATGTGAACCTATGACCTTCGTAAAGACGTGGTGTGACAGGGATAGCCTGAAGGGGAGCACCTTGTACTGGTATTCATAAAACAATGGAACATGAAACAATGGAAACAAAAGGGTTTTCATATGTTTTGTAGAGTACATTTGTGTTTATTTATCTTATTTGTTTTTTTTATTGTAAAGCACTTTGTGAATTTGGGGTATTGTAATGAAAAAAAGAGTTAAGTTCGGAAGGGTTAAATGAATATAGGGCTGTATAGAATTGTTCAAAAACTGAATTGATTAATGTTTTCATAACTTAATGGAAACGTTAGTAAAACGTTATTATTTTGTTAGTTGGGAACCTGCGTGTTAATTACCAAAGAGCTTACATAACTACATATTTACACTTACACAATCAATCATTCTAATCAAACAGTATCGATTTATAAATATATTATCTGTTTATTGGCGTCGGACCATTTGTAGGTCTGTTTGTGGTTTCAGCTCACATGACTTGCGATCATGGTTGTGTTTGGACACAAGATCATTCTGGCAGGATTAGAATGCTGTTAATTGTTTCTCGTAGAGTTTTATTTGCTCTTTTAAGCAGTATTTTGGTCTGATCGGTGTTTTTTAGTGTGATTCCTCTCCAGTGTCTTTTGTTCCTGCTGTTTACAGTGCCTGCAGTTTTTAATGTTTAATTTCAAAAGAAACGTTTTTCTGCACCAGTGTGTTCATATTTCTTTTTTTCTGTTCATTTGCACAACTTAAATGTAAGAATATGACAATGTCATTGCTTACAAGTTTTGTCATTTTTACATGTGGAATAAACCTTTAGTTAATACCTTTTATCAAGCTGCTATCACAATATAGGTAAAAAAATTTTTTTATTTAATTATTATAAAAATGCACTACAAAATATTTAGTGGTTTAGGACAAAGTTTTTTTTTTTTTTGTAGTAAAATCAGTAAAAAATAATCACCAATTTTGGTGGGTTAGTTTTATATTAAGCTTGTTTCCATTGCAGTGGTTGGAAACATTTATGTATTAATTTAGCATATGTAAGATTCATTATGCATTATGAAGATCTGATGTGTAAAACTTTGTTAAAGAAATTTGCTGGATTGAGGCTGATGTTAATTTTGGGAAACACAATCTGAAATTCAATCATTAACATTCATGTAATTAACAAACATCTGTCTATGAATCAAAGTTTCATGTTATTTCTGACTCTTTGAATACACAATTTAGCTGTTTTAATACGGTTTAAATTCTTACTGTACTTTGATATCCGCTCAGTCCAGAGGTGTACGTTTTGTTTGAGACTCTAGTTAATAATAATAGTTGAGTTAATAATTAAACGAACTCAATGAATGTTTATTTACTGTACTAATAAACCTCAGGTTTCTGATAAGTTCTGCACATTTTTTTAATGAAACTTCTTTTATGTTAATTTTGGTGGTTTAGATTGAGAAATACTTTTGCATTTATGTGCAAATAATATCATTGTGCAATCGATGAATGTTCCTCATTCAACATGATATATTCAGTGACATGCACATGACAGGTTACTGTAAAGTAAAGTATAACTGTAAATGCATTCAATTCACTAGCTATTCACAATCTAGTTTTCAGACATTTGTTCATTTTGACCTATTATTTGTTGGTTTAAATCAAGAATTTATACGGTTGCACCACCTGATGAATATCAGTTGTGCCACCTGACAACATTAATAATGACAAGGAATACGCTGAATATTGGATTTTTTCATATCAATTACGTATAAAAATAAAATACAAATCAAGTGACTTTTTGTGTACATATACTTTTTACATTGGATAATAATAGACATTCCTAGCTTAAATTTATTGTTTATTTAGCTTAAATAATGTTTTTTATTTCATATAGGGACATTCAGTGCAGCTGAACCACCTGACTTCCTGGTTGCACCACCTGACTTTTGCAACTAATTTTACATCAAACAGGCTTCTACTTGGATGCCTGTATTAGCGTTTGCCTATGCTAACAAGTTCATACATAAAATTTTTAAATACAATAAAAAAGTTTATGATAAAATGGTATTTTCTTAGTTTTACTTCGGCTGCACCACCTGACATGGAAAGTGCACCAAACTACCCATACTTGAAAGTAGCTGTTTTTATTAATTATAATTATAATTACTTATAATACTTACTGTTATTATTACATTGTCAATCCATAATAAAAGACCCATGTTTGCAGTTGTGCCACCCTGACATTTGAGAATATACAAATTACCAGACAAATGTTTTTCAATTATCTCAACAGCTTTAAAACGATTGATATTTGTAGAATTTGGTTATATAAAAGGTTTCTAGCATAAAATTATGCAATTTTATTTATTTTAAATTTCTTATTATTAAAACCCCATTTTAAGTAGTTTTCTTAGTCTGTGCATTTGTGCAGATGGTTGTGCCACCTGACATTTTGAGGGTTTAAGATGCCAAAACATAAAATAATATTTATTTTTTGAATGTTCTGAAAATTTATTTAATCTAAATAGGTTTTAAAACATGAAGTGATACATCATGAATTTATCAAATTCTTTTAAAAGGAAATAATGCACTTTGACACAAAAATATGCATGTCATGGCATTGACCCATATAACATTTACACATCATTGAAGTGTCAATAAACCTACAGCTGTGACCTTTCCGGGCAGAAGCAGCTGTGTTTCTCCTCCCACTGGTGTTTTCCTCCTCCTTCACTGTCTGATTCAGTCTGATGTCAGGCTTCTATTGACAGCGGTTATTGATTTGATGGAAGTGCGTCTGCTGATCTGACGGGACAAAGAGCAGAACAGAGAAACAGCTGCAGGAGTCATGAGGGTCCTCGTTGTTTTTATCTTCATGTGTCTTCTCTTCCAGACCGCCGTAAGTTTCTTTCTTTCGTCCCATCATATGAAATCAATTTTAAAACAAAAAATAATGAGAATTCAATCAAGTGTGCTTCTGTAATGTCTTGTGCAAAAACAGTCATTATTTTACGTATTTGGAGTTGCTAACCCTAACCCTAGAGCAGAAATGACACTCTTCATGTTATAATACTGAAAAAAAAAAAAAAAATTATATAATAGAAATGTTAGATTCATAACAGAAGATCCATGATAAAAGTATTTTCCTTTTTTTTTTAATTGTATGTGACGGTGTGATTCACATTTGTAAGAAAACATTCAGCATCAGAGTTTTGTTTTCAGGATGGATGTTTTTATCTGTTTCATCAACATGTTGCTAAACTGTTGCAGAATGTTGTATTTTGCAACTCTCACTCTGATGAAATTCAGCTCACCTTCTTATGTTCTTATTTCATCTGCTTTTTTCTTTACTTCTGCTGTTTGTTTCAAATGTGATTTATCAAACTACTAGCAGACAAATTAATCTCATGCTGTTTTTACTCTTTTAATCTTCTTTTAATCGATTTAATCTTTTCTGTCATGTTCATTTTCCTACAGTATTAATAGTGTTAACATCATTCAGATTGATGGCACATTACTGTTATTATTTATTCAATTACATTAATATGTTAATTATGGAAGATGGTTTCCACCACAGAATAAAAAAGGTAAATGCCACTCTATCTCTCAATTCTGACATTTTTCTTATGATTCTGAGAAAATGTCAAAACTGCGATATGTGAATTTGAAATTATGATGTTTTTTTATAAATTACAATTATGATGTAAAAACTCTGAGAAAAAAAGTCTGAATTGTGAGATAAAAAGTCGCAATTACCTTTTTTATTCTGTGGCAAAAACAAGCTTCCATAGTTAATAGATTGATGTACGTTTGACATTTAATTAAAGTTTATTTTATCTTATTAGACTCTGGAGGAACAATCAGAGCCCGACGCACACCAACACCGAATCCTACAACATAACGTGCAAATAAATGATCCAAACTTAGAGCAAAAACAAGTTATGGTGGAGAAAACTGACTCAAAAGACAAACCGGATCCAATCCTAGAAAAACACACAGATGAAAAGACAGAGGAACAAACTGATGCCATTTTTGATGGGGTAACAAATTCAGATCCAGAATCAGACTTGGAATCACAGTCAACAAAGGAATCATCAAAGCCTGAACTAGAGTCACATGATGTACCATTGGCAACACCAAAACCCAAAACTGCCAAAAAAACAGAAGAACCCAAAGCCTCAAAGGAACCTGCTGGTGATTCCTTGGTCATCCCCCAATGTCTGCATCAGAATTACACACGGCTGTCTTGTGCGAAAGTGTTCTGTCCACCATGGAGGCGATGTATCGCGGGACAGTGCGTCTGTAAGATGCCGTACAAGTGTCCACGGCAGGATTACCGCGCATGTACGCTGGACGGACCTGAGTATTACTCCATGTGTCAGGCCAAAGCCATCTCCTGCAGATCCAACAGGCCCATTTTTTCTCACATGAGCACAACCTGCAGAGGTGAGGACTTCATCCTGAATCTTCTTTGAATGTGCAAAACATGACTGAACTGAATGGAGGAAGAACCGTTTTTACTGTGTAGTTGCTTGTTCTTTGGAGTTAAACAAACGTTTCTTCATAGGTTCTTCAGATCAATCCATTGGTCTCTAGGTTCTTTAGAAAAACATTTACTGTATCAAAGCCTAAATGCTTTCAAGAACTTGAATGGAGAGTAAAACATTTTTTTTAGGCTCTCTTTTGACATCAGCTTGATCAGATCTAAATGGGATAATTATTTTAACACTTGTATTATGTTAAACTTGTGGGTACAATTGGTATTTTCCAGGTCAAATTGATCCTAATTGGATTTAATACCATTCCTCAAAAATGGCACTATGAAAAACAACAAATAAAAAATCATGTAAAATTTAAAATATTTGCAGCTGCCTTTATATATTAAATTTACAAGTCAAACTGCCCTGCTAACATCACAATAATAATAGAAATTTTGTATGCACATTACACAGTCACAGAGAGTTGAAACTTTGCAGGCATGTTCATGTCCATAAATTACAAATAATCACACAATTTCCTAGCACAGTATTTCTGACAACTAAAAAAATGTCAGGTGATTTGGTGTGTGATTATAAAGTCCTCACCTGTTTGTTTGCACATGTTTGTGTCCAGCGGAAGAGAAGGTGGAAGCAACTCTGAAGGACTCTGGCTCTTATAAAGTGGTCATGATAAACTCAAGGTTGGGAAAAACGTTTGTATGTGGCAGGGACTGGAATATGGCTGCAGCTAATGTTGTTTGTCAAAACCCTCTGAACGTCGCCAGGTAAACACACCCAACACATCACTACACACAAGCCTTCCTCTCGACTCAGCATGTACTGATTGCTTTTCCTGCTTTGTCTTTGTCTCAGAGGAGCAGCAGCAGCGGCAGTGACTAAAAAAAAGTTTCTTGACAAAGATCCTGAATGGCCAACGGAGTGTATGAGTGTTCGCTGCACGGGATCTGAGCTCTCATTGGCGGAGTGCACCATCTATAATCCCCAGCCAATCACAAATAACACTGTGGCCATCGCAAAGTGTTATAACGAACCCAAAGGTGCTTTTTCCTCTAGATGTACTCATCGTTTTATCTTAAGAAAATTAACATCGTACTTAATGAGCGAGTGCATTTGGCACTTCACACAAATATTTCACAATAGTGTTCTTTGTTTTCTTCAAGCAAACTATAATATCTTTTATTCTTTTCATTTTCTTGAAATTGTACAAAATAAGATATTTTGTTTAAAGAAAATGAAGACTTTTGCCACTTTGGTGTCCCATAATTTTTTAGAAGAGGCACAAGTTCAGTTAAGTTTCTCTGAATGCTGAAACCTGACTGGATCACATCTGTGCACCTGAACAGACGAATGGAATTTCAGCCTGCCAAAATGGGTGGAGCCGACTGCCTATATAATTTGCGCTCGATGCCATATCATCAGAATCTTTCTCCTTCAAGTGCAAAGATGATCTCCTCGCTGAATCAAAAGAAGAAAAGAAGCCTTCCTGCTCGCCGTGAGAACAAGCCTCAGCAGCGGATTAGTGGCACTGCTCGGTGCTTCTCCCCTTCGGCCATCCGGCGCACACTAGGATCAGTCAGGCTAGTGAGCGCGTCTTGTCTTGAGTTTGTACCCAGTGACAGTGAAGTCGTCTTTAAACCAAGACGAGGCTACAGACCCAAGGGGTCTAACCCTAACCCAAACCCTAACATATTGAGTGCTCTAGCCAGTTCCAGCAATCAGAGCAGCTGTTTGAGTGCTTCGCTCTGTCAGTCCTGAAGCAGAGAATCTCACTGGCTAGTGGACGCAATAGCACTGGCCTATAGTTGCATAGGCTTGCAGTGTCCTGTAGGAGTGAAGGGCCACTCCACCAGGGGAATAGCCTCCTCCTGGGCATGGTAAAGTGAGGTGTCCATTGGTGGCATCTGTGCAGCAGCCGACTGGTCCTCACCGTCCACCTTTGCCAGGTTTTATAACCTAGACGTCCCTGCTTTACAAGTACGGCTTTTGTCTGTTTAAAACTAGTCCCTGGCCCCTGAAGGGTCCTGTCCAATTAAAGTACCATGCCTCACAGATCTCCAGCCTTGAAGTCCCGAGTTTTTATTCTTCATTCGTAGCATGGCGCCATTGGATTTGTTCCCCATAGCGCAATGCGAGAGAACCATATTGAAAGGGAATGTTCCAGTTACTAGTGTATCGGACTTAGGCTAGTAAGAGCTGTGCGTGTAAAACTCACTCCCCTGGACTCAAGAGGCACGCTAGTGGCTGCGGTCTTAAGTGTCATTGTTACCGCACACACCTCCCACCCTGGAGACACCGGTTTGAGTCCCGCTCAGAGCAGGTCAAGTAGGACCGATTGCATTTGGTGCCGTGACCCGGATGGGAGTGAGGTTTAAGCCCCGGTTATACTTTGGTCGTCCGCGTCCGCATGATGTCATTTTTATTATGCGGAGGGCTTGCGGCCGGCCGCACACCCCATTCGCATGAAGCCCAAATTTTGAGCAATGTGCAGTCGTCAAAGAAGAGTGTGTAAAGAGCGATTCAAAAACAAGACGAGTAAACTCAGAAGCATGCTTTCTCCATTGTTTTTGATTCCTGTTCTCTTGGTGTATCTTCTGAACTATGTTGCAATGGTGGATGCACTATTTTGGATGCACAATGACTGGTAAAATTATAGAAAAAAATTGTACTGTGCATGTGTCGAACTCGGTCAACCGCGTACATCCGTGGTTTAGTATACTTTGAAAGATGCGCGACTGCGCGCGAGACACATCCGGGCGTGGAAAGTGAAGTATACCCGGGGCTTTAGGGGGGTGAGTGTAATGGACGTAGGCCAGTAAGAGGTGCGTGTAAACCTCACTCCCTTGGCCTTGAGTGGTGCGCTAGCGACTGACGCTAGCGGCTGATGCTAGCGGCTGATGCTATTGGCTACGGTCTTTAGTGTCCTTGTTAGTGCACCCACATCCCACCCTGGAGATGCCGGTTTGAGTCCCGCTCAGAGCGGGTTGAGTAGGACCAGTTACACTAATGTAACCTCAGCTCCTTGAGACAGCGGAAACGAGCATTGCGTAGCTTGTCATGCTACTATGCTCATGCATGTGTTGCCGCTTGCTGCTCTTCAGTTGAAAGATTCTGAGGATATGGCATCCAGCTGGACTTGTATAGGCAGTCGGCTCTGCCCGTTTTGGTGGGCTAAAATACCATTTGTCAGTGCAGGTGCACAGACGTGATCCAATCAGGCTTCAGTATTTAGAGAATCAGAGTTTCCCCATAGCGTCATCAAAAACAGGTGCAATGCTCATTCCCATTATCTCAGGGAAGCAAAGTTACATTAGTAACCAAAACGTTATCTATATGGAAGCTTATTTCCAACACAGAAAAAATGTTTTTCTCACAATTGCAATGTTTAAAACTCAAAATTATGTCACAGCTGCAAGTTATAATCTC
The DNA here is from genome assembly GCF_024489055.1 of Chanodichthys erythropterus. Classification (NCBI taxonomy): domain Eukaryota; kingdom Metazoa; phylum Chordata; class Actinopteri; order Cypriniformes; family Xenocyprididae; genus Chanodichthys; species Chanodichthys erythropterus. The sequence continues at coordinate 38,585,575 of NC_090240.1, forward strand.
AGAAGTGCAAAAAATAAAGCCACTTTTTTTCTCAGAATTTTGAGATATAAACTTGCAATTATGAGTTATAAAGTATGAATTTCCTTTAAAAAAAAATTATTCCATGGTGAAAACAAGCTTCCATAGTTATTATCTAACTATTATTTAACATAAAAGTGACTTAATTTGCATCGTCAGCAGAGTTTTTTTATTTTTATTGAAAAGGTAAGCATTATTTTCTGTGCAACCATGTTACTGCATGATTTACCCCAATAGAACAAAAGGTATCGTTTCATGTAAATTCACGTTGAGTTATAATCTGCTGACACGTCACACACACTCTCTGTGTAGGCGAATGTAAGAAGTTCCTCTGTGTGAACGGGAAGTGTTTAAGCAAAGGAAAACCCTGCGATGGTGTTGATGACTGTGGAGACAACAGTGACGAGATGTGCTGCCAAAGTGAGTCTCTACTTCCTGCCTCTGTCTGTGACATCATCATTCCTCTTCCTGTTTTCCACAATCCATCTGTTGTTCGAATACCTTATGTATTGTCTTAAAACACAGTATCAAACCCATGACTATCCTAATATTACCGTTTCTGTTGTGTGAAGGCTGTAATAAAGAAAGCGAAGCGTTCCACTGTAAGTCGGACGTCTGTATTCCTCGTCACGCCGTCCGAGATGGAATCAGGGACTGTCTGGGAGGAGAAGATGAACTGGATGGTCAGTGAATTTATTTCATTACTGCTGGAATCAGTTCCAGAAACAGTGTCTGATTTATTTTCATCTTCAGAGTCATCAAAAGTCCTACTCAGACAGGACTAGATTGCCTGAGGCGAGAACACTTTGTGAATTCAATTGCAACATTTCAAAACATTCAAACCACATCTGTGTTTTCTTCACACAGTTCGATTTATTAGTAATATATGAGCAATTATGGTTCAAATGACTTACTGTTTTTCAGCCCTGCCATCCTCTGAGAAATCAAAACCCATCTGAATGTGTCTCTGATTGAGATATATTTTACAAAATGCTTCTACTTATTTGACCTTCATTGAGCACCGCAACTAATTTCTCTTTGCGCTATCTGGTGGTTCTTTGTTATGAATTCAGCAGTTTGCAAATTGGTTCATGTGGTTCTGTGTTGCTGGAATCTTATGGAAACTGAATAAAAGAATAAAAAAGGTAATTAAGACTTTTTATCTCAAAATTCAGACTTTCTTCTTGCAAATGTGAATTTATATCTCACCTTTTTTATTTTTTATTCCGTGGACAAAACAAGCTTCCATAGGAATCCCAACCAATGAAGGTTCAGTCAGTCATACTTGCAGACTTCAAACATGTTAGAAGCATTTTTGTAACAGAATAACTGCCTTTTCTTTTCTTTGTGTTTCAGAAAACGTCAAACCAGTAGAGAAAAATCAGACAGACTTGTTTTCTGATCCAGTGTCTGGTAAGAACACACTGAAATGAAGCTGAACATCCAACGTCTGACACTTCAGCAAACAAAAACCTCTAGAAGAGACTCTTCATGATCTGATCTCACAGATAACAGGGAACGTTCTGGCAAGGTTCTCTCAAAGTTATGAACAAACGTTCTTCAGTAACATTAATAGAACGTTAGTTCAAAGTTATCTGGTCTTAAATAATGCTCTCAAAACATTGGCACAAAACATTATTTATAAATCATTAATTGAGCATTTTTTCCTGAAATGTTTTAGTTGGATGTTCATCTAACGTTTTTTTAATTGTTAATACTTGTTTCAAAACGTTCAGAGAATATTCAAAAGTAACAATGTTTGAAGAATGATATAATGGAATGTTCCCTTAACGTTCATATTATCAAGAAAAGAAAAAAAAGGATTTTAAAACATTTAAAAAACTGGACATTTTCAAAGTTCAGGGAACATTCAGAAATAACATTTTTCGTAACTTAATGGAAACGTTATTAGAACATATTTTTGTTAGCTGGGCAAATGTCAAATGTTTAGCAGTTGTAGTTTGTGTCTGGAGTGTCTCCACAGGATTCACACGGCTGAATCAACACATCTGCTATGTCACATTGTTCCAGAGATCAGAATAATACGTTCATCTACCGAGAGCCAGCTGGAGTGTGGCATTCCCAATATGGAGTATGAGTACAAACAAAAGGACGATACGACTTCCCATTCACGCAGGAAACGTTTAGTAGGAGGAGAGGAGGCCTTACCGGTCAGTATTAAAAAAGCAAACTTCAGAAACACCAGGGCAGGGCAATATGATGATATATATTGTGGTTCCCGCCTTCTAGCCAATCTCTTCCTTCAAAAAGAGATGCAAGACACCAGACTGCCAAAGAACTTAAACTTGAATCTGGTTGATAAAGCAGACAAGCTTCTGATCATGATTGAGGAGTGTTTTATATACTATGCAAACACGTAACCATCCACATATAAAGATATATACAATCTGTTTTGGTGCAAAGTGACACAAATCTGTTTCATTAGGTTTTAAAATGGTTTTACAACTGAACACATGTTGACCCAACTAATGTTCTCATAGAACGTTCTGGCAAGGTTCTCTCAAAGTTATGAACAAACGTTCTTCCAGTAACATTAATAGAACATTCGTTCAAACTTATCTGGTCTTTAATAATGTTCTCAAAACATAAGCACAAAAACATTATTTCTGCCATCCATGTGGATGTTACTGTGACACGTACCACCTACCTAAGCAATGTTGCAGACCATGTACAGCCTTTCATGGAAACGGTATTCCCTGGTGGCTGTGGCCTCTTTCAGCAGGATAATGCTCCTGACACAAAGCAAAAATGGTTCAGGAATGGTTTGAGGAGCACAACAACGAGTTTGAGGTGTTGACTTCACCTCCAAATTCCCCTGATCTCAATCCAATCGAGCATCTGTGGGATGTGCTGAACAAACAAGTCCGATCCATGGAGGCTCCACCTCACAACTTACAGGACTTAAAGGATCTGCTGCTAACATCTTGGTGCAGATCCCACAGCACACCTTCAGGGGTCTAGAGGAGTCCATGCCTCCACGGGTCAGCGCTGTTTTGGGACCAACACAATATTAGGAATGTGGTCATAATGTTATGCCTGATCTTTAAACAAATACTAGGAGAATGAGAATGTCACCTGTTAGCTGGAACAATGTCAACAATGTAGTAAACTGACAAAATTTCACTAGGCAGCACATAATGAAATGTAAAATGCCTCTTTGTTTTGGTTTGACCTCTGTATGTGACCTTTGCCCCTGCAGACTCAGATACAGTGGCAGGTGGCCATACAGGACGAAGGCTCAATCCACTGCGGAGGGGCGTATCTGGGTGGCTGCTGGGTTTTGACCGCCGCCCACTGCGTCAGGTACAACCAATCAGCACACATTTTGATCAGCCTGACCAGAACAGCTACTGAGAAACAGTTGTGAATATGCATGTCTGTAGGCCCAAACCAAAGTCCTACCGGATCAAGTTCTCCCTCTGGAAGAAGCATCGCAAGCAGTCGACGACCGACAGCATCCCAGTGAAGAAAATCATCATCCATCATGAATATGACCCACAAACCTATGCCAACGACATCGCTTTGGTGCAGCTAGAGGAGCTGAATCTTTCGGACAAGTGCATGCAGGACAACCCCGCTGTCCGATCCGTCTGCGTGCCCTGGTCCACCCAACAGTTCCAGCCCAACGACACCTGCACCATCTCCGGCTGGGGCCGCGACAGAGGTTCGGCTTTAAGCTTCTCTAGGGAACCTTAAAGTTAGAGATGCACAGATGCTGTATTTCTCCAATAGCCAATTACTCTACTACTCAATATTTAACTTTGACAGCTCTAAATTCAACACACAAGAGATTTTTTTCAAAGACAGTATTAGTCACAGTCCAACACGTTTGATGATTGACAGGACAATCAGCCAATGGCTTTTAGTGAAAAAAATACATCAGTGCATCGCTACCTTAAAGGGCTCCATCAGGCATTTCATATATAAAACCCTTAATGGGTTCCATCACGGGATCATTTTATAGGTTTAGTTTTAATAAATTATGTTTCTTTCCAGTACCTGATTCGCATTCCTATATTCACACATGAAGTGATCAAAGAGAGAGAAAAAACTTGATTTCATATGCAAGTCATGTCTTTTGCAAGCACTGCTGTGTTTAATAATAATAAAAAAGATTTCATGGTGACTTTAAGGCCTGTTCACACCAAGGACGATAATGATAATAGTTCAAAAAATCTGTCTAAATATAAAAGCATAGCAGAGTCCACACCACTACTACAACGATAACGACACAGAGGAATGATAGCACTTTCAGTCTTTTAGAACTATTTGTTTCCAGCTTATGACTGATAAAAACACTGATGGCCAATCAGAATCCATTCTGCTTTAAAGAGCTTGATCATTTAAAGCAAAAGACGAAAAACTGCACCATGCTTATGTAACGGAGGCCGGCTAGTACCCGCTGTGCTCAAGCGGCTGACGCTAGAGGTTGCAGCCTTTAGCATCTTTGTTAGAGCGTCCGACTTCCATGCACGCCGGGCCCGGGTTTGTGTTCCGCTTGAAGCGGGCAGGTGCGAACTAGAGGGGCTATATTGGTGCCATGACCCAGATGGGAGTGAAGTTTAAGGGGGTGAGTGTAACAGAGGCCGGCTAGTACCCGCTGTGCGAGTAAACCTCACTCCTCTGATCTCAAGAGGTGCTCTAGCAACTTACACTAGAAGTTGCAGCCTTTAGCCTACTTCTTAGAGTCTGATTCCCACGCCAGAAACCCAGGTTCGAGGCTCGCACAGAGCGAGGCGAGTAGGACCTGGGTAGAGGTTAACACTTACAATAATCAGAATGGTGTTGTCCCATTTGGATGCTGATAGAGTTATCATTATTGATGTGAACAGGCTTTTAGATTGAGTTCTTTTACTCCAGTGGGGTTACGGTTGGAGTTTTATTGTCTCTGTCTGTTTGTTTGAAGCGGGGATGTCACAGTCAACTCTAAAATGGGCAAATGTGACGATTATTAGTGACTGCAAGAATTATTACAAGGACCGTTTCCTCCCTGGAATGGAGTGTGCAGGTATGTGTGTGTGTGTGTGTTTGTGTTTGACTACACACTAAAATGTTTGATCATACGCAACATATAATGCTGCCTTCACATGCTATCAGAATCATTGTGAAAATACAAGATTCCTTATCAGGAAATTCTTTGCAATTTTATGTCAAATTTGCTAGCAATTTCTGAGCGAAAATGTTGCAAAGCAATATTTTTTTCAGTGTAAATGAGTAGATAAGTAGCAAAGCATTTCATAAAGATTTTACAAGATTTTAAAGATTGTACTGTTGGCCTGTATTCCTGTAATTAATGTTTAAGCCTTGTAGGATGTGCTTGGTGACTCTTCTCATTGGCTGTGCTCTATGTCAGGTGACCTGGAGGGGAAGGTGGACTCGTGTCAGGGTGACTCCGGAGGGCCGCTGGTGTGTAAAGATGCGTCTGGCGTGTCGTATGTGTGGGGAATAGTCAGCTGGGGTGATAAATGTGGCCAAGCCAATTATCCTGGTGTCTACACTAAAGTAGCACATTATTTCGACTGGATCCGCTTCAACACAGGCTGGGCGGCTGTAACCAAATATAACCAGTAAAATTAATTTGTTAACATTTGCTGACTGATGTTACTATACGTGCTTTTGAACCTTTGTTTGTTGTTGCTATTAAAATGCTGATTATACATTTATCAGGCAATTTAAAAGCTCAGTTCTGTCTCTTTTTTCCCCTTTATTTCGTAGTTTGTTGTATTTAAAAAAAACTAAATGTACTGTTCTCCTTGCATCTACCAATGCAATTTAACAGCCAGCCAAACTCCATCCATAAAGTACAGACGAGTCAGGATTCATCTTAGTCTTTCACGTTTAATAAGATGCCAGGTACATTATGAATTAAGAGTAAAACTGCAAAAACAGCAAATAAACAACAATCAGGAAAATTAACCAATGACGAAAGAGCATTCATGTAAGTATATCTGAAAATAGCCCAAATTAAATCAATGTCATCAATTTACTTAAATGGGATTATCAGATGACCAAGAAATTGGCAACAAATACAAATATCGACTCATACAGAAGTTATCTTATCATAGTAGATTGAAATTAACACATTGAGTGCTGTCAAACAAAGGCTAGGCTAATAGCTAAAGGCTATCATCACAAAAATTACATTAAATCAAAGCTCTGAATAAACTTATCACAAATATATGGAAATATGTATCATCAAGTATTATGTAAAGAAGAATTAACTTACAGATGATGCTTTTACAAACGCAAAACAAAGAATGGTATCTGAAGATTGAGGAGCTGACTGCATGAGAAATGTCGTCACTTATTTTTCTGGAGAACTGCCACTGGGGGGCACCAAAACTACATAGCTATACATACTATACAAGTGACAAGTAAACTTGGAGCAGAACCCTCCCCGCCAGACATCCTAAGGATGTCTTATTTAAGTATTAATTTTCGTTAGACAACAGAAGAATAACCTCTGTAATTGGTCTAAGATACTTTACATCCTTTCCAGATCCACTTTTTGTAACTTTCAACTGAACTTTCTCTCCCATCAGTGCTTGGAAAGACTTTGGACACAAGAGCCCTAGGCCACGTGTTACGAGGGCTCTGATTGTCTTTTAGAAGTACAAGATCGCTTTCTTTAATGTCAGGTTGAGTACTTTTCCACTTGCGGCGACTTTGTAGTGTTGGGAGATATTCGCGCCTCCAGCGATACCAAAAGTTGTCAGCGAGGCTCTGCACCTGCTTCCACTGTTGCCTGAACGTCACTACCTGAGAAGTTTCCAGGAGATGGAGGAACACCAACCTTCTGAGTCAGAAGCATGGCAGGAGTTAGTATAAGAGGTGAGTCAGGGTCTGAGGAGATTGGAACTAAGGGCCTTGCATTAATTATCACAGAAATTTCAGCCATGAAAGTGCATAGAACTTCATGTGAAAGGGGTCGAGATTCGTACTGCCGCAACATTGAGTCCAGAATCCTTTTTACTACACCTATCAAACGCTCCCAAGATGGCATTCTAATGGCAAAAAATCTCTGTAGTGCGTTTATACAGCTGGAGGTATCAAGGGATTCAATTATCTCTATGTGAACAGTGTGGACATATAAGTGAAGAGAATGGCCCAGCGCTTGCTCTCTGCGTGACCTCCTCTTGTACGACGAGCTGAAACTGGGTAAGGACCAAACACATCCAAGCCAACATAAGTGAAAGGTGGGGATGTACTGAGACGCTCCTCTGGAAGGTCAGCCATTTTTTGAATTTCTGTACTCCCACGTAACTTCCTGCATACAACACACTTATGTATGACACTACTAATAGATCTCTTTCCATTAATTAGCCAGTATCCTGCAGTGCGCAAAGCTCCTTCGGTGACAAGGCGGCCCTGATGCTTCACTTGATCATGGAAGTGACGAATTAATAAGGTGGAGATATGATGTCGTCCAGGCAAGACAATGGGATTTCTCTCATCACTGACCACAGGTGCATGTGTTAGACGACTACTAACTCTGATTAGTCCATCTTCGCCCATAACAGGATTCAACTTGATTAGAGGACTGTTCTGAGAGATTTCAACATGTCTCGTAAGAGCACTGTACTCTTCAGGAAAAACAGACTTTTGGACAGAAAGAAGAATGACCTTTTTGGCTTGGGCTAACTCACTCAGGCAGTAAGGCTGATGACACTTATGCCAACCTATATTTGTGCATGTCTGTCCTTCAGACTCAGAGTGAAAGGAACTGGCAACATGGATCAAGCATGTCACTCCTCTCATCAGTGACTTCCATGTTGAAAAGCGGTCAAAGCGTTCTGGGTTAAGTGATTTCTCAATGATACTAGTGACAGCAGTGCTCACTTGAAGTAAAGGACGAACCTCTGAATCCGTCTCTGGATTCACCAGCTCAAAGGTCTCTTGCGAGGCTAGCTCACTTTCTGAAGGTCTATAAAGAAAGTCTTGTCCTGTCAACCACATGGAGTCCGTAAGAAGAGAACAGACCTGGATGAGCAGTCGGCGGGATTGTATCTTTGAACACGATTGTGCACATACACATAGTACCTCCTACTTTCATTGTGTATGTAACCCAATACGACTTTGCTGTCGCAGAAAAACTTCACAGAGTCTGGTTTGAAATCAATCTCATCCAAGATTAGATCTGATATCTCGACAGCTAACACAGCTGCTAATCTAGAAATTGTAGGTTCTTCTGGAGGTGTCAATTTAGCTTTACCCAAGACGAAACCAATGTTGATTTGTCCATCTTCATGGATTGTCTTAAGATATGCTACCGCTCCAATAGCCTTGAAGGAGGCATCTTAAAATATGCACAGCTCCGTACATTTTGCCTTTGAGAGTGACTTCAAGCTATATGTCCTTTGAACATGAATTCTTTCCAGGTCTTGCAATGAATTTCTCCACATTTCCCACTCCCTGCATTTCTCTTCAGGGAGGGCCTCATCCCAGTTTTCTATTCCCTTTGATAGCTCTCTTAACAAGAATCTTCCATGAATTGTGACAGGCGCTGCAAAGCCCAAAGGGTCATACAAGCTGTTAACAGTGGAGAGAATGCCACAACAAGTCAGAGGATTGCTGTTATCTGGTGAGTGGAATGTAAAGGTGTCTGTTGATATTTCCCAGTGCAAGCCGAGACTACGTTGAGCTGGTATGGTTTCATCTCCGAAATCAAGGTCTTTGACACCTTTAGCGGAGTCTTCAGGAGGAAAGGCTGCCAAAACTAATGGGCTGTTTGACATTATCTTGTGGAGCCTTAGATTCGATTCTGCCAGGGAAAAAATCTCCACAAAGTTGTAGGTGTCGGTTCCATGCATAAGCTCTCCTTCTTTGGCAGCCCGATGAAGTCCGTAAATCACCACTGCTGGGGAGGGGCTATTTCCGAACACATGGACTTTCATCCTACATTCAATCACATCCTTTTCAAGATCATGGTCACGGAACCACAGGAACCTCAAATAATCTCTGTGGTCCTCTCTCACTGTGAAACATTTGCTGTATATCGGCAGTCACAGCAACAGGCTCCTTTCTGAACCGAATCAGCACACCTAACAAGCTGTTGTTTAAATCTGGTCCTGTTAAAAGGACGCTATTCAGTGAGAGACCCTGATATTGAGCGCTGGAATCAAACACCACTCTAATTTGGTTGGGCTTTTTTGGTTGATAAACCCCAAAGAACGGTAAATACCAGCGTTCCTGGTCAATGCCTAAGGGAGCAGCATACTCTGCATGATCATTTTCAAACAGCCTTTGCATGAAGTCTGTGAACTGCTGATTCATCTCTGGGCTTTTCAGCAAGGCTCGGCGAAGAGAGTAGAGTCGAGTAAGAGCAAGCTCTCTGTTATTGGGAAGAAGAGGTCTAGGGTGTCTGAAGGGGAGAGGACCCACCCAGCTATTGTCACTATCTCTAAAAAACTTGTTGTCCATGACCTCCAGGAAGAGATGATCCTCAACAGACAGAGCAGGTTTGTTGTCATCCCTTGTGCATTTGAACACTGAACAGCCTAGGTAATTTTCTCTGAATGCACATGCACCCTTGTACATATGAGGGATACCTTGTACTTCAGCTGTGAGACTTAAGCTATCCTTGAAGTTGATGTGACTTTGACATGGGGGAAAGTATGAGGTTCTACCATTATCCAGCACATGTGTCTTGTAACTCAACACACTTGGCTTGTGAGAATTACCCAAGCATACATCTCCGATTATAAGCCAGCCTAAATCAGTTTCAATCGCAAAAGGAGCATTATGAGGCCCGTTTATCTGGTGTCTCACCTTATGGACTCTCAGAGCGTCACGACCCAACAGCATGAGGATCTGGGCACTATCATCCATTTCTGGAATCTCAAAGGCTATTCTTCTAAGATGAGGATGATTTCGAGTGACCTCTGGAGTAGGTATTTCTGCCCTGTTATCTGGAATATTGTTGCACTCGATTAGAGTAGGTAGTGCCAGGCTAATATTACCACTAACAGGCTCTATCTGAAATCCATCGGCTCTCGGTCCAGAAGCTTCAATAGTTCCAGCGCAAGTTTTGAGGAGATATGGAGAAGCCTGACTATTTATGCAGAAAAACTCAAAAAACTCTGATCTTACTAATGACCAGTTGCTCTGGTCATCGAGCATCGCATACATTTTGACAGCAGCTTCTGGACTGCCCTTAGGATACACTCTAACTAAGCATATCTTAGAAAAAGATTTAGCTGGCAAACCTTCCCCACAGACTTTAGTACAGGCACTGTTCACAGGAGGCGATGAACGTTCTTCCTCCCCGCCATGATCTGAAGAGATGACTGAGCTTTTGGAGACCCATGGTGCTGGTCCTGGGTGGAGAGCAGTGGTGTGGTCTTCACTGTCACATTCCGTACACTTCACTACAACTCTGCAATTGCGTGCGATGTGGGAAGAAGAGGCACAACATCGAAAACAGATACCATGTTCCTTCAAATAGGCCTTTCGTTCCTCCATTGTCTTCATTTGAAAATCACGACACTTTTTCAGTGGATGTGGTTTATTATGTATCGGGCAGATCTTAGGGTTTTCATCACTGGTGCTCAAGTCCTTACTGGGGTAGGTCCTTTGAGAGATGTCAATTTTATGAACAGAAATGGGCATCCTCTGTGTTTGTTTGCTCAAGAATTTTGTCACTTTTAGGAGGACCAGCAATTGTGAAGCTTGGATCGTTTCTGGCCTTTGCCTCATAACAGACGAAGTTAACAAAATACCAGAAAGGAGGAAAGGTGGCATTATACTGTTCTTTATATTTCATGCCATGAGAGAGCCATTTCTCTTGAAGGAAGTATGGTAGCTTTTCCACTATGGGATTTATTCCTCTAGCAGTATCCAGATATGTTAGGCCAGGCAGATAGCCATCTTGCTTAGCCGCCTGTAGTTCAGTCAGGAGATCACCTAACTCTCTTAACTTGATAAAGTCCTTATTAAGAACAGTTGGGGTCTGAGGTCCCAGAGTACAGCTTGTTACTGTAATTTGAATTCTGAATGTCTTTTTCTTTTGGCCTATTTAGGTCCACCCCACTTTGCGTTTCAACATAGTCTTTGGTGCGCTCCACTTTGCTATGTGAAAACACAGAAAAGCTAGCACTTGAAATACTACCCTCAATTGCTGCCACAGCTGCTTCTAACACTTCTGCCTGGGCCAGAGCAGCAGCTTGTTCTTTTTCATGTTGGAGCACCTCCAAATCTGCCTCCATTTTGGCTTTGTCCAGTTTGTGGGACATTTCTAATTTAATCTTGTAAAGTTTGATTGCATTCTCTTTCTTTACAAACAATACATGAGTTCGTGCTGCTTCTGCTTGAGCTCGTGCAGTGGCTGCTGCCATGCTAGCTGACATTCTTGATGACTGCGATGATCGTGAGAATTGTGACGATCGTGATGATCGTGATGAATGGGAGCGTTTTGAGCCCGCCTTGGATGCTCGGTCTACTGTGCTCATGGTTTCCTCTGCAGAGGCTGTAAGCTTCTTGTCGTGATTCATTGTACAAATGTGACTACGATCTTCTGCCATGTAACTTGATTTGCATGTAGGATTATCATCTTTTTACTGTACTGTTCTCCTTGCATCTACCAATGCAATTTAACAGCCAGCCAAACTCCATCCATAAAGTACAGACGAGTCAGGATTCATCTTAGTCTTTCACGTTTAATAAGATGCCAGGTACATTATGAATTAAGAGTAAAACTGCAAAAACAGCAAATAAACAACAATCAGGAAAATAAACCAATGACGAAAGAGCATTCATGTAAGTATATCTGAAAATAGCCCAAATTAAATCAATGTCATCAATTTACTTAAATGGGATTATCAGATGACCAAGAAATTGGCAACAAATACAAATATCGACTCATACAGAAGTTATCTTATCATAGTAGATTGAAATTAACACATTGAGTGCTGTCAAACAAAGGCTAGGCTAATAGCTAAAGGCTATCATCACAAAAATTACATTAAATCAAAGCTCTGAATAAACTTATCACAAATATATGGAAATATGTATCATCAAGTATTATGTAAAGAAGAATTAACTTACAGATGATGCTTTTACAAACGCAAAACAAAGAATGGTATCTGAAGATTGAGGAGCTGACTGCATGAGAAATGTCGTCACTTATTTTTCTGGAGAACTGCCACTGGGGGGCACCAAAACTACATAGCTATACATACTATACAAGTGACAAGTAAACTTGGAGCAGAACACAAAAAAAAACAATGTTTTTTTGCATTTCTGAGGTGAATTTCCAAATCAATACATTTCAATTCACATTTATTTGTATAGCGCTTTTCACGATACATATCATTTCAAAGCAGCTTTACAGAGAATGCATGTCAACATTACAATTTAAAGAATGCAGTTAGCAAATAATGTAATAATTTAGGCAATTAATTTACAATCACTGTTAGCAGTTTAACTGAAGGTAGAAGCAATGAACTCCTGGAAAAATGAATTTCATTAACAATAGGATTACAATATAGAAATTGGGCAATGTGAATGTTGATCTAGATGATTGCGTCTCCTGAAGTCCTCGCAGGAGTTGGCGCCATCTCTTCACTGGTGTTGGTCATCTGAGGTCTTCTTAAAGAGGCTGGATCCAAACTGAAGCTGATGTACTCTCTAGTCGCCTCAGGGCGGGTGTCCCGAGGTAAAACAGAAAAGCAAATGGAGAATAATTAGCGTAGCTGCTGTTCATAACATTAAGCAAAGATAGTCATGTGCAATTGATCTGGTATGAGATGCATTATGTGAAAGCTTGGCTAAAGAGATGCGTCTTTAATCTAGATTTAAACTGGGTGAGCGAGTCTGAGCCCCTAACATTATCAGGAAGGCTATTCCAGAGTTTCGGAGCCAAATGTGAAAACACTCTCCCTCCTTTAGTGGACTTAGATATCCTAGGTACAACCAGAATCAGATTTGAAACTACATATAAATGTTTTAATTTGCAAAAATTAGATTCTGTTATTTTCTTGCAAATGAAACGTGTGTTTAACCAAATGCTTGGAAACTTAAAAGAAAAAAAACACTTCAAGCCTATTTTTTCCCCTAACTTACAAATTCACTAGTTTTGTAGTCATTTACTATTTCTACATATTTCAAACACTAGTGTAGCTAGACTGCAACAATATTACATTATTTTATATAGTATTATTAATCTCATCTGAACAGCTCAACTGAACCTGCTTGAAGCGTGAGAACAAATCCATTCCTGAAGCTCAAACGTGCTGCGTAACATGAGAATGAACGTCATTGGTTCTCATGCTTGAGCTTTCATTTACCTTATCAGATGTGCGTGTTGATAAATGTTTATATATGAATAAAAGCCTAAATTCAATCTGTTCATTATATAAAGTGATCTTGTCTCATTTGTATGGATCGTCAATGGAGGGTTTCATTTCAGTAAAAGATCACTTGGGTATTTGAATCAAGATCACAATCTTTTAATGATTAATTGTACAGCTATACAATAGGATAAATTAATGGAAATGCAAATGTCTTTTTTCAGGCTAGACATTAGAGTTTACATTATATCAGAAAATATCCTGGATTATTTCAGATACATTTTCACATCTTTTAAAGTAGCATTTTTTTTTTTAATCAGTTCATCCTAGTTAATTTACTTGAAGTGGTATGCTCTGATGATCATTTTAATGAGGATGCACACTGAGAAGCATGTTCATTAGCAGCAACCTGGAGATATTATGGCCAATCAAGACAATTGCGCAGCCAACCATAGAATTCACTGCTACATTTTTAAAAATTTATCATACTATTGATTTTATGTCTTGAACACAGAAAAGGATCAATCACAATGAAACTTTCCAGAAAAAAAAAAAAAAGAAAAAAAACTTTTATTTATGGTGGCATTCAAAAATTAGGCAAAGTCACATTTGATGACCAACACAAGTGGTTTGTTCTTCCAGAATCATGTGGGTGAACAGGAAGAACTGGATTTTACAGATAGTCTTGAACCACAAGGAGATTTGGTTTCTTCAAGGAGGAGTGTGCTATGTAAGGTAAGAGAATTGGAATCCTCCAGTAGTAAAGCACTCCTAGATGGCAAAGAATCAGATAACTTTGAAGATCTAAAATTGACTTCCCCAGAGAGAACAGAATTTGAGGTTTTGGAGAAGACAGAACTGGATTCAAAATACGAACCTCTCTCAGAGGGCAAAAAAAGAGATTTCCTGCTTGAACTGAACTCCTTAACGGGCCTTGATCTAAAAACAGTTTTCCCAGAGGATTTCACAGATAACTCTGGTTCAAGATAGGATTTCTTACAAGGAGAAGCACTAGGTTTCTCATTTTTTAAGCTTGGCTTCTTAGAGAAGGTGAAAGTGTTGCATTCCATTAGCCCAGAGGGTTTTTTATGTTTACAACTGAAGTTCACTGAAATTCTTGGAAGAGACAAAGACTTCTCAGAGGGAAAGAAAGAACTGGCATTCACAGAAGTGTTGCATTTATCAAGAACGCTGGATTTCACTGTGGCTATAGACTTGGGTGTCTCCAATTTAGAAGTCAATTTCTTAGAGGGTAGAGAATTAGATTTGTCAGATGGAAGAGAAGAACTGTGTTTCATAGCAGCACCCTCATCCTTCTCAGGTTTAGAACAGGGTTTCTCAGAAGGGATGAATGAACTGGGTTCCATAAGAGTACTAGGTTTCTCAGGTTTAGAATTGGGTTTCTCAGAAGAGAGGGATGAACTGGATTCCATAGCAACACTAGGTTTCTTGGAGTTAGAACATGGCTTTGAGAAAAAAATACTTGTTTTCACTGGAAGAGAACTTGAGGTTTCATGTTTATCACTGGACTTCTTAGATGGAGAGGAACTAGGTTCCATTGGAGCACTAGGTTTCACAGGTTTAGAATTGGGTTTCTTATGTTTAGAACTGGGTTCCTCAGAAGGCAGGGATGAACTGGGTTCCATATGAACAGTAGGTTTCTCAGGTTTAGAACTGGGTTTCTCAGGGTGAGAGCTAGATTTCTCAGATGGAGAGGAACCAGGTTCCATTGGAGCACTAGGTTTCTCAGGCTGAGAACAGGGTTTCTCAGAACAACAAGAGCTACACTTCACAGATGGACGGGAACCAGATTCCATTGGAGCACTAGGTTTCTCAGGTTTAGAACTGGGTTTCTCAGGGTGAGAGCTAGACTTCTCAGATGGAGAGGAACCAAGTTCTATGGCAGCACTAGGTTTCTCAGGTTTAGAACAGGGTTTCTCAGAAGGACAAGAGCTACACCTTACAGATGGAGAGGAACCAGGTTCCATTGGAGCATTAGGTTTCTTAGGTTTAGAACTGGGTTTCTCAGAAGGGATGGATGAACTGGGTTCCATAGCAACACTAGGTTTCTCAGAATTAGAACATGGCTTTGAGAAAAAAATACTTGTTTTCACTGGAAGAGCACTTGAGGTTTCAGGTTTATCACTGGACTTCTTAGATGGAGAGGAACCAGGTTCCATGGGAGCACTAGGTTTCTCGTGTTTAGAACTGGGTTTCTCAGGGTGAGAGCTAGACTTCTCAGATGGAGAAGAAACAGGTTCCATTGGAGCACTAGGTTTCTCAGGTTTAGAACTGTGTTTCTCATGTTTAGAACTGGGTTCCTCAGAAGGCAGGGATGAACTGGGTTTCATATGAACAGTAGGTTTCTCAGGTTTAGAACTGGGTTTCTCAGAAGGACAAGAGCTACACTTCACAGATGGAAAGGAACCAGGTTTCATTGGAGCACTAGATTTCTCAGGTTTAGAACTGGGTTCCTCAGGGCGAGAGCTAGATTTTTCAGATGGAGAGGAACCAGGTTCCACTGGAGCACTAGGTGTCTCAGGTTTAGAACTGGGTTTCTCAGAAGGGAGGGATGAACTGAGATTCATAGGAGCACTAGGTTTCTCAGGTTTAGAACTGGGTTTCTCAGAAGGGAGGGATAAACTGGGTTCCATAGGTGTACTGGGTTTCTCAGGTTTAGAACTGGGTTTCTCAGGGTGAGAGCTAGACTTCTCAGATTGAGGGGAACCAGATTCCATAGGAGCACTAGGTGTTTCAGGTTTAGATCTGGGTTCCTCAGAAGGGAGGGATGAACTGGGTTCCATAGGAGCACTAGGTTTCTCAGGTTTAGAACTGGGTTTCTCAGAAGGGAGGGATAAACTGGGTTCCATAGGTGTACTGGGTTTCTCAGGTTTAGAACTGGGTTTCTCAGAAGGGATGAATGAACTGAGATTCATAGGAGCACTAGGTTTCTCAGGTTTCAACCTGGGTTTCTCAGAAGGGATGAATGAACTGGGTTTCATATGAACAGTAGGTTTCTCAGGTTTAGAACTGGGTTTCTCAGAAGGACAAGAGCTACACTTCACAGATGGAGAGGAACCAGGTTCCACTGGAGCACTAGGTTTCTCAGGTTTAGAACAGGGTTTCTCAGAAGGACAAGAGCTACACTTCACAGATGGAAAGGAACCAGGTTTCATGGGAGCACTAGGTTTCTCAGGTTTAGAACTGGGTTCCTCAGGGCGAGAGCTAGATTTCTCAGATGGAGAGGAACCAGGTTCCACTGGAGCACTAGGTTTCTCAGGTTTAGAACAGGGTTTCTCAGAAGGACAAGAGCAACACTTCACAGATGGAGAGGAACCAGGTTCCACTGGAGCACTAGGTTTCTCAGGTTTAGAACAGGGTTTCTCAGAAGGGAGGGATGAACTGAGATTCATAGGAGCACTAGGTTTCTCAGGTTTAGAACTGGGTTTCTCAGAAGGGAGGGATGAACTGAGATTCATAGGAGCACTAGGTTTCTCAGGTTTAGAACTGGGTTTCTCAGAAGGGAGGGATGAACTGAGATTCATAGGAGCACTAGGTTTCTCAGGTTTAGAACTGGGTTTCTCAGAAGGGAGGGATGAACTGAGATTCATAGGAGCACTAGGTTTCTCAGGTTTAGAACTGGGTTTCTCAGAAGGGAGGGATGAACTGAGATTCATAGGAGCACTAGGTTTCTCAGGTTTAGAACTGGGTTTCTCAGAAGGGAGGGATGAACTGAGATTCATAGGAGCACTAGGTTTCTCAGGTTTAGAACTGGGTTTCTCAGAAGGGAGGGATGAACTGAGATTCATAGGAGCACTAGGTTTCTCAGGGTTAGAACTGGGTTTCTCAGGGTGTGAGCTAGACTTCTCAGATTGAGGGGAACCAGATTCCATTGGAGCACTAGGTTTCTCAGGTTTAGAACTGGGTTTCTCAGAAGGGAGGGATGAACTGAGATTCATAGGAGCACTAGGTGTCTCAGGTTTAGAACTGGGTTTTGCAGGTTTAGAACTTGGTTCCTCAGAAGGGAAGGATGAACTGAGATTCATAGGAGCACTAGGTTTCTCAGGGTTAGAACTGGGATTCTCAGAAGGGAGGGATAAACTGGGTTCCATAGGTGTACTGGGTTTCTCAGGTTTAGAACTGGGTTTCTCAGGGTGAGAGCTAGACTTCTCAGATTGAGGGGAACCAGATTCCATAGGAGCACTAGGTGTTTCAGGTTTAGATCTGGGTTCCTCAGAAGGGAGGGATGAACTGGGTTCCATAGGTGTACTGGGTTTCTCAGGTTTAGAACTGGGTTTCTCAGAAGGGAGGGATGAACTGCGATTCATAGGAGCACTAGGTGTTTCAGGTTTAGAACTGGGTTTCTCAGAAGGGAGGGATGAACTGAGATTCATAGGAGCACTAGGTTTCTCAGGTTTAGAACTGGGTTTCTCAGAAGGGAGGGATGAACTGAGATTCATAGGAGCACTAGGTGTCTCAAGTTTAGAACTGGGTTTTGCAGGTTTAGAACTTGGTTCCTCAGAAGGGAGGAATGAACTGAGATTCATAGGAGCACTAGGTTTCTCAGGTTTAGAACTGGGTTCCTCAGAAGGGAGGGATGAACTGAGATTCATAGGAGCACTAGGTTTCTCAGGGTTAGAACTGGGTTTCTCAGGGTGTGAGCTAGACTTCTCAGATTGAGGGGAACCAGATTCCATTGGAGCACTAGGTTTCTCAGGTTTAGAACTGGGTTTCTCAGAAGGGAGGGATGAACTGAGATTCATAGGAGCACTAGGTGTCTCAGGTTTAGAACTGGGTTCCTCAGAAGGGAGGGATGAACTGGGTTCCATAGATGTACTGGGTTTCTCAGGTTTAGAACTGGGTTTCTCAGAAGGGAGGGATGAACTGTGATTCATAGGAGCACTAGGTGTTTCAGGGTTAGAACTGGGTTTCTCAGGGTGAGAGGTAGACTTCTCAGATTGAGGGGAACCAGATTCCATTGGAGCACTAGGTTTCTCAGGTTTAGAACTGGGTTTCTCAGAAGGGAGGGGTGAACTGAGATTCATAGGAGCACTAGGTTTCTCAGGGTTAGAACTGGGATTCTCAGAAGGGAGGGATAAACTGGGTTCCATAGTTGTACTGGGTTTCTCAGGTTTAGAACTGGGTTTCTCAGAAGGGAGGGATGAACTGTGATTCATAGGAGCACTAGGTGTTTCAGGTTTAGAACTGGGTTTTGCAGGTTTAGAACTTGGTTCCTCAGAAGGGAAGGATGAACTGAGATTCATAGGAGCACTAGGTTTCTCAGGGTTAGAACTGGGATTCTCAGAAGGGAGGGATAAACTGGGTTCCATAGGTGTACTGGGTTTCTCAGGGTTAGAACTGGGATTCTCAGAAGGGAGGGATGAACTGAGATTCATAGGAGCACTAGGTTTCTCAGGGTTAGAACTGGGATTCTCAGAAGGGAAGGATGAACTGAGATTCATAGGAGCACTAGGTGTTTCAGGTTTAGATCTGGGTTCCTCAGAAGGGAGGGATGAACTGGGTTCCATAGGTGTACTGGGTTTCTCAGGTTTAGAACTGGGTTCCTCAGAAGGGAGGGATGAACTGAGATTCATAGGAGCACTAGGTTTCTCAGGGTTAGAACTGGGTTTCTCAGGGTGTGAGCTAGACTTCTCAGATTGAGGGGAACCAGATTCCATTGGAGCACTAGGTTTCTCAGGTTTAGAACTGGGTTTCTCAGAAGGGAGGGATGAACTGAGATTCATAGGAGCACTAGGTGTCTCAGGTTTAGAACTGGGTTTCTCAGAAGGGAGGGATGAACTGAGATTCATAGGAGCACTAGGTGTCTCAGGTTTAGAACTGGGTTTTGCAGGTTTAGAACTTGGTTCCTCAGAAGGGAAGGATGAACTGAGATTCATAGGAGCACTAGGTGTCTCAGGTATAGAACTGGGTTTCTCAGAAGGGAGGGATGAACTGAGATTCATAGGAGCACTAGGTTTCTCAGGTTTAGAACTGGGTTTCTCAGAAGGGAGGGATAAACTGGGTTCCATAGGTGTACTGGGTTTTTCAGGTTTAGAACTGGGTTTCTCAGGGTGAGAGCTAGACTTCTCAGATTGAGGGGAACCAGATTCCATAGGAGCACTAGGTGTTTCAGGTTTAGATCTGGGTTCCTCAGAAGGGAGGGATGAACTGGGTTCCATAGGTGTACTGGGTTTCTCAGGTTTAGAACTGGGTTTCTCAGAAGGGAGGGATGAACTGCGATTCATAGGAGCACTAGGTGTTTCAGGGTTAGAACTGGGTTTCTCAGGGTGAGAGGTAGACTTCTCAGATTGAGGGGAACCAGGTTCCATAGGAGCACTAGGTGTTTCAGGTTTAGATCTGGGTTCCTCAGAAGGGAGGGATGAACTGGGTTCAATAGGTGTACTGGGTTTCTCAGGTTTAGAACTGGGTTTCTCAGAAGGGAGGGATGAACTGAGATTCATAGGAGCACTAGGTTTCTCAGGTTTAGAACTGGGTTTCTCAGAAGGGAGGGATGAACTGAGATTCATAGGAGCACTAGGTGTTTCAGGTTTAGAACTGGGTTCCTCAGAAGGGAGGGATGAACTGAGATTCATAGGAGCACTAGGTTTCTCAGGTTTAGAACTGGGTTTCTCAGAAGGGAGGGATGAACTGAGATTCATAGGAGCACTAGGTGTCTCAGGTTTAGAACGGAGTACCTCAGAAGGGAGGGATGAACTGGGTTCCATAGGTGTACTGGGTTTCTCAGGTTTAGAACTGGGTTTCTCAGAAGGGAGGGATGAACTGACATTCATAGGAGCACTAGGTGTCTCAGGTTTAGAACTGGGTTCCTCAGAAGGGAGGGATGAACTGGGTTCCATAGATGTACTGGGTTTCTCAGGTTTAGAACTGGGTTTCTCAGAAGGGAGGGATGAACTGTGATTCATAGGAGCACTAGGTGTTTCAGGGTTAGAACTGGGTTTCTCAGGGTGAGAGGTAGACTTCTCAGATTGAGGGGAACCAGATTCCATTGGAGCACTAGGTTTCTCAGGTTTAGAACTGGGTTTCTCAGAAGGGAGGGGTGAACTGAGATTCATAGGAGCACTAGGTTTCTCAGGGTTAGAACTGGGATTCTCAGAAGGGAGGGATAAACTGGGTTCCATAGTTGTACTGGGTTTCTCAGGTTTAGAACTGGGTTTCTCAGAAGGGAGGGATGAACTGTGATTCATAGGAGCACTAGGTGTTTCAGGTTTAGAACTGGGTTCCTCAGAAGGGAGGGATGAACTGAGATTCATAGGAACACTAGGTTTCTCAGGTTTAGAACTGGGTTTCTCAGAAGGGAGGGATAAACTGGATTCCATAGGTGTACTGGGTTTCTCAGGTTTAGAACTGGGTTTCTCAGAAGGGAGGGATGAACTGAGATTCATAGGAGCACTGGGTTTCTCAGGGTTAGAACTGGGTTTCTCAGGGTGAGAGCTAGACTTCTCAGATTGAGGGGAACCAGATTCCATAGGAGCACTAGGTGTTTCAGGTTTAGATCTGGGTTCCTCAGAAGGGAGGGATGAACTGGGTTCCATAGATGTACTGGGTTTCTCAGGTTTAGAACTGGGTTTTGCAGGTTTAGAACTTGGTTCCTCAGAAGGGAAGGATGAACTGAGATTCATAGGAGCACTAGGTGTCTCAGGTATAGAACTGGGTTTCTCAGAAGGGAGGGATGAACTGAGATTCATAGGAGCACTAGGTGTCTCAGGTTTAGAACTGGGTTTTGCAGGTTTAGAACTTGGTTCCTCAGAAGGGAAGGATGAACTGAGATTCATAGGAGCACTAGGTTTCTCAGGTTTAGAACTGGGTTTCTCAGAAGGGAGGGATAAACTGGGTTCCATAGGTGTACTGGGTTTCTCAGGTTTAGAACTGGGTTTCTCAGGGTGAGCGCTAGACTTCTGAGATTGAGGGGAACCAGATTCCATTGGAGCACTAGGTTTCTCAGGTTTAGAACTGGGTTTCTCAGAAGGGAGGGGTGAACTGAGATTCATAGGAGCACTAGGTTTCTCAGGGTTAGAACTGGGTTTCTCAGAAGGGAGGGATAAACTGGGTTCCATAGTTGTACTGGGTTTCTCAGGTTTAGAACTGGGTTTCTCAGAAGGGAGGGATGAACTGGGTTCCATAGATGTACTGGGTTTCTCAGGTTTAGAACTGGGTTTCTCAGAAGGGAGGGATGAACTGCGATTCATAGGAGCACTAGGTGTTTCAGGGTTAGAACTGGGTTTCTCAGGGTGAGAGGTAGACTTCTCAGATTGAGGGGAACCAGATTCCATTGGAGCACTAGGTTTCTCAGGTTTAGAACTGGGTTTCTCAGAAGGGAGGGGTGAACTGAGACTCATAGGAGCACTAGGTTTCTCAGGGTTAGAACTGGGTTTCTCAGAAGGGAGGGATAAACTGGGTTCCATAGGTGTACTGGGTTTCTCAGGTTTAGAACTGGGTTTCTCAGAAGGGAGGGATGAACTGTGATTCATAGGAGCACTAGGTTTCTCAGGGTTAGAACTAGGTTTCTCAGGGTGAGAGCTAGACTTCTCAGATTGAGGGGAACCAGATTCCATAGGAGCACTAGGTGTTTCAGGTTTAGATCTGGGTTCCTCAGAAGGGAGGGATGAACTGCGATTCATAGGAGCACTAGGTATTTCAGGGTTAGAACTGGGTTTCTCAGGGTGAGAGGTAGACTTCTCAGATTGAGGGGAACCAGGTTCCACTGGAGCACTAGGTTTCTCAGGTTTAGAACTGGGTTTCTCAGAAGGGAGGGATGAACTGTGATTCATAGGAGCACTAGGTGTTTCAGGTTTAGAACTGGGTTCCTCAGAAGGGAGGGATGAACGGAGATTCATAGGAGCACTAGGTTTCTCAGGTTTAGAACTGGGTTTCTCAGGAGGGAGGGATAAACTGGGTTCCATGGGTGTACTGGGTTTCTCAGGGTGAGAGCTAGACTTCTCAGATGGAGAGAATCCAGGTTCCATGGGAGCACTAGATTTCTCAAGGTTAGAGCTGGACTTCTCAGAGGAGTTAAAACTTGGTTTCTCCATTTCAGAATTAGACTTCTCAAAATGGTTTGAGTTGTCATCATGTTCAGTATGTCCTAAAAAGAGCATTTGAATAAACTTAAATTTAACAGATGGCAACATACTACTGTGGAATTAGATGGTCTTCAATTTCAATACAACATGGTAGTTAAAAACTTTAGCATGCAAGTTCATACATCTTTATGCTAATTAATATAGATAATTTTCAACCAAACCTTTGTTTTCTTGTAGTACATTCCCAGCATCACTCCAGTCAGACACATGCAAATCACGTTCGATTGGGGAACAGAAAACTGAAGGAAAAAAAAAAAAAAAAAAAAAAAAGAAAAAGAGAAAAACTTGCCATTAACAAGAGAAACTAATTTTAATACCCATATATTAAAATGTCATGTTAAACTAGTGATGGGACGGTTTATACCGGGGCTCCAATGCTTCCACACAGTTTTTAAAGCACTATTGTATCACACACTGTACCAATGTTTGTGTCGAAATGACAATACCAAGTGATTGATGATGTTTGAAGCTTCGAACATCATGCAGCATGGGAAAGTCTAGACAGCCGTTTTGAAAAAAAAAAAAAAAAAAAAAAGGGCGCTTAACCTGATGCATAAATAGAAAATGCATTTAATCGTGTTTTATTGCTGGGGTCTCAGAGACCCCGTACAGAACATAAGGGTTAAACAGCTCAACCAAAATATTTTTTCAACTACTCACGTCAATTATATTATAGATCAATTTGTGAATCCGTTGACCAGGCTTCAAATGACACGAGTTGTGGTCTCATTGTCAAATTAATTTAGACGAGATTAGATCAGATTAGACAGAAATGTATTGATCCAAGACAAGAGTGATTACGTATGTCAGACTTCCGACGTTTCATTTGGTCACATGCTTTTTTTAAACCACAGATCTGCTGCGCGATGATTTAGATATGGTGAAGAAAACAAGTCTGACCACCAGATGTCGCTAATGTGCACTGTTAAAAGCTTCGAGTAATAAACCATTTTTCGGTGTAATTTGATGAAAGCCTCAAACGCTTCAGAAAGCCTCGGTTTCCCATCACAATGTTAAACATATCAAACTACCTTCACTACATGAATGATACAGATACAATAAAATAATGAGTTTAAAAGAAAACATTTTGGCCACAGGTTCAACCATTCAGTTTGAAAGTGCAACCAGGCATTTTAAAAACGAGCATTGGCACTGATTTGCATCACCTGGGCTCCCCATTAACGAACAATTGTGACGTTGTTTCATCATTAACACACAGTTTAAACGTATGCAGCTGATGGATTTTGCTTTACTCTGTTTACCACTTGTGATATTCAGTTTACAAATACAGTTTTGACAGATATACAGGATTAAAAGGAATCTAAATAAGTTATTCAATTCACATTTATTTGTATAGCGCTTTTCACAATACATATCGTTTCAAAGCAGCTTTACAGAGAATGCATGTCAACATTACAATTTAAAGAATGCAGTGAGCAAATAATGTAATAATTTAGGCAATTAATTTACAAACAGTTTAACTGACTGTTTAACTGAAGGTAGAAGCAACAAGCTCCTGGGAAAATGAATTACATTTTAACAATAATTAGGATATATAGAAATTTGGGAATGCATGTTGATCCAGATAGCGTCTTCTGAAGTCCTTGCAGTTATAAGTGTATGTTTTTCAGATGGATGTGACTGTTCAGAAGTGTCCTGTTTTGAACAATTCCTTCAAACTATTTAGGGGTGTTATTGATGAATATGTAATTTTATGTTTTTTTTGTCATTTGTCATTGTGTTTTGGAAGTTATGTTAAAGCACCCTGGTAAACCGCACCAAATCTATCAATGTCAGCATGTAAATGCCATGCTAGTTATAGCGAAGATAGATCTAAACATTTGCTCTTTGTTCTTGTGTAAAATCAGTGTATTTTGTTGTCACTTTCTATGTTAATCTTCAGTAAAGTAGTTTGGACCTTGAACGTTGCATTTGTTTGTGCGGATTACTTTTTCTGTTGTTTTTTTCTTTCTTTCTTTGTTTTCATGTTTCATAAACTAAATCTGTGCAACCCAAAATATTTCTCATATATAAATTGCAACAGAGCTTTTCCATATTTTTTGCAGATATAATATGAATATACAGTCCATTCTTAAATGTACTACATTTGACATGATGGTGTTGTTCTTTGACTAACTAACAAAAACTGTGAACATTTAATAGAAAGCCTGGATGACTGTAACACAATGTATAAATGATTG
The DNA here is from genome assembly GCF_024489055.1 of Chanodichthys erythropterus. NCBI lineage: Eukaryota > Metazoa > Chordata > Actinopteri > Cypriniformes > Xenocyprididae > Chanodichthys > Chanodichthys erythropterus. The sequence continues at coordinate 38,610,202 of NC_090240.1, forward strand.
TAATTTTTCTCTCTAAAGCCGGGTTCACACTGCGCGATTTATAATAGTCCTTTGCGATGGTTACTTGTCAGACTGTACGAACATGATCCTCATGTCACACTGTGGGATCTCAGTTGTCATTATGTCAGACTGCACGACAGTCAAAACGCGTTAAAAACGGACGCTCACATGAAAACTTGTCCGGAGTTTTACATCATCAAAACATACACATTCGTTGACAGTGAGCTGCATTACACGCGGGACTGAAATGGTGGCTAACAACGACATCTCTATCATTAATTTTGATCACGGCTTGTCTTGAAAAAAGAAGAAAATTTGACGTTCGTCGTAGGAGAAGTCACACTGGAGGATTGTGCGCCAAATCTTCTGACACTGCCAGAATTTCGTCTGAGGTAAAATTTGATCGCAACGGTCATTAACCGGCGGTCGGTGAACATGTCAAACTAGCGATCAAAGACAACAGATTTTAGGCTAGGATTATAGGAATCTTTTAGGATTTGCAAAATTTGTCTCAGACGACCAAATCTTGGCCAAAATCACACAGTGTGAACCAGCCTTAAAGCTCCAAGCTGACAAGTGAATTAAAATAAAATTCCAAAAACATTGTGGTCTCCTACCTTTCTCGTGAATGTCCAATACACTATCTAGTTATTGATCCAGTGAACTGGAACTAGAATTTGAGAAGATAAAATACTACTAATGCAAAATAAAATGCATGTATACATGAAAGAGTGACATTCTTTATTAAATCAAAACATACTGCAATATATCAAACCTCTGACAGCGATATGAAGAGCAGTCTTCATTATAACAGTAACCATAATTAGATGAATGACAGCATATCTAGTATTTTAATCCAGGATAATTAAAATGATGCAACATATTTACAGGAGACTATGGAGTGACTGTAAAAACCTACTTTCATGCAACTGAGTCAGGGCTAAATTCAGCCAGGATAACTGGAAAATCCCAGCTTAATCCCTTATCTTACTTTTGTTCAGTACCCATTAGTTCTATGGGAGATATAACATCAGCTTGTGTGCTGAGTGATTAATTAATTAATGAATTGATTAATTAATTAGCAGATTAATGAGTCATCCAGGTGGTACAAACAGTTTTCTGTTTGGCTTTAAAAGACCTGGTTGGGTTTAAACTTTAGCTTGCTTGGTTAGGTTGGTGTTCTTAGTGGCTTGGTTTGCAGTATAGAATGGGTTTGATTAAAATTACTGTTTTGGTGCTTCTTTATCACCAATTGGTATGGCATGGTAAGTTTACTTTTTTTGTCTGGTTTCAGTAAGTTTACTTATTTGTGTATTTTAATGTCTATGTGTTTCTCAGTATTCAGCTCCCCAGTTGAAGGTGGATCCTTAAATTCTTCTTGGAGTGATGGACAAAAAGGTTTGTAGACTTCTTGTTGATTCTTAATGTAAAATACCCTTGTTGTACTAAAGTAATGACTTTCTCATAACAATAACTCCTTTCTCTCTCTGTAGACAATGTGGGTGGTGTATCCAGTTCTAACTCAGTCCACCTGCATAGCAACTTCAGCCAGGGTGACACTGAGGGGTCCAGTTCTGTCAACACCACCTTGAGCCAGGGTGACGCTAAGGGGTCCGGTTCAGTCAACGCCACCTCCAGCCAGGATGACCCTGAGGGGTCCGGTTCTGTCAACACCACCTTGAGCCAGGGTGACGCTAAGGGGTCCGGTTCAGTCAACGCCACCTTGAGCCAGGGTGACACTAAGGGGTCCGGTTCAGTCAACACCACCTCCAGCCAGGATGACCCTGAGGGGTCCGGTTCTGTCAACGCCACCTTGAGCCAGGGTGACGCTAAGGGGTCCGGTTCAGTCAACACCACCTTGAGCCAGGGTGACGCTAAGGGGTCCGGTTCTGTCAACGCCACCTTCAGCCAGGGTAACGCTAAGGGGTCCGGTTCAGTCAACGCCACCTTCAGCGAGGACGATGCTGACTGGTCTGGTTCTGTCAAACTCCCCTTCAGCGAGGACGATGCTGAAGAATTGTCTGGTTCTCTTTGACTTTTGGCACAAGTCAAGATCTCTTTGTAACAAAATAAAACCACTTCCTTTTTTTTAATGGGTTGCTTGGTTTTTGTTAACTCCATCTTTTAGGTTTGCTTAAAAAAAAAACACCTTTTAAGAATGCAGGTTGCCAGAGCTGCTTTACAGTGATAACGGGAACTTTGTCTGTGCAGCTCTAGAAGAAAACATTCATTGTCCGGATTAACTTCAGTATTGATTGTAAAAGTCATTTTAGTTTATCTATATAGCAGCGCTGGAGAAAAGTGTCATCGTTTAGTTCTCATACACTGGTGTAAATGCAGATCAAAAATACTGAATATTAAGTTAACTAAACAAGCTTGAGGTGACTGCTCTAGTGAGAAAGTATACTTTATCGTATTTTAAATATATTCCCTTTTTCTATAATACACTGCAAATATACATACAAAAAATGTACGACCGTTAAATAAAGTATATTAGTATCATATTTTTCACAATACAACTTTTAACACTTTAAAATAATTGTTCTTTAGTATATTTTCTAAAGGTGTATTTTTCTAAAATTTTAAGTTCAGGTTATTTTTTAAAAGTATGTATTTGCACTTTATAAAAATATATTTGAGGTATATTTTAACTGTGCTGAAAATGATCATTGTAAACAATGCACTGAAAGTATATTTAAAAAAATACATTATTTAATATCCTGAAGTTGTAGTGTATCTAATATTAAATTTGAGTATATTTTAAATTTACTACTTCATCCTTGGAATTCATTATATTACTTGTGCTTATTTATTTCAGTATGAATGCATTAAAAGCCCATTTAATATATGCAGTGTAGTCTATACAATTTCCAAATATGTGTAAATGTTTAAGTTTACACTGGCAGAATCAGTTTAAAATCGTACACACAAATCTATATTAAACAACACACGAGCAGCACAAGTAATGCGAAAAAATATGTTGAGTGGTTAAACTTATTGAATAGACCTTTTTCACACTTCCGGGTTTTTGGCTTCCGGAATGGCCCTCGCTGTGTAAAAGTTTTTCCGGTTGCAGTGATAGATAGCCTTGTTCAGAACCAGCTCGGGAATCAAAGTCGTTTTACGAATTAAATGCCATGAAAATGTTTGAACGTTCTTGGTGAATTATTGGTGAGACTACAGAGCTCTCATTAAGAGCTACATTTAATAAATAATTCAAAGTGATAGCGGTTAAACTGGTTAAATTATTCGTGTCTGTTTGGCGCGGCTGTGCATTATCGCGCTCCATGTGCTTTAAAGACAGTGCCTGCTTCTCAACGTGCATATCCATCCTAAATAGTAGTCTATGTGACATTAGTAATATTCAGTACTGTTTAGGTTGGATATGCACATTGGGATGTAGGCTATATAGATTGTTTTTAGCGACGTGCTGGGGAAATGATCAGATGGCAGCTCCCTTATCACACAAGCCTGATCCTCTGATTCATGAAACAGGACCGCTCGCACCCTGATATTTCTGGATATAAACACTTCAGTCTCTCACTCGTATTTTCCTGTCGTCATCATCATAAAGTGTGTATTATGCACAGTATTGTGCTGTTGCAACATTAATGCAAAGACTGATAGTTGTACAGTGTGGTGTTGGAAATTAATGATGTCTTAGTTTAATCCTGATCGATTAAAATGATTAATTATAACATATGCTTGAATGTGGGATGTGATGCCATATGAGATTACATGCTATATATTTTTAAAACATATTAAACGACAATATTATGTATCTCGACTTTATATCCCCCACTGAAGTATAGCCTATTGGGATTTTTTTTATTTTTTTTTATTAATTAATTATATAAATAATGTTCGTAGTACGTGATACGATCGTGGAAATTGCTGAATGAGTAGCTTTGCAGCCTTTACTGTAAGACAGCTGGTAATATAAATCCACCTGCCGGTAAATACGAGCAACGGTCTGAGTGGCCGTATAAGCTAAAAACCAGTAGAAAATAATTTCTTTGTAGATTATACAACAGCAGGTTGGAAAACAGAAAAGGTAAGAAGCGATATTTGAGAAAAAGCATATCAATCTAATAGCCGTAGCGGAACTAACTTTACCCGTCGTCACGTGATTTCCGATTCTTGTGAAAAAGGTCTATTCAAATGTCTCTTCAACCTGGTCTGTGACCAATCAGATTTTGTTGCTCACTAACGAGTCATCCAGGTGGTACAAATAGTTTTCTGTTTGGCTTTAAAAGACCTGGTTGGGTTTGAACTTTAGCTTGGGTGACTACCGTGGGGGGAGTTGTTGCAACGAGGTGCTTCTCAGGGGAGTTTGTGGAAGGGCGACAGCTGGATTGTGACTGGAGCGCTGATGGAAGGAAGTAGCGTAGATTCCGAAAGTGATCCGGAAATGGAGGATGTGGATAGTGGAGGCGGCGAGAATGAAAGTAGTAAGTGGAGTGTAGTAGAAAATCGGAAAAGAAAGAAAAACTGGGACTCGGGCAGTGAGAAAGGAAATCTCCAGGCTAGAAGAAGGAAAGAAGAGTATAAGGTACTGTTGAAGTTTGTTGATTCAGTAAATGTGATTAATCCGTTGAAGCTGACGAAAACATTGAAAGAAACGATAGGGACGGTCGAAAGCATTAAGACTTTGAGGGATGGCAATCTGATGCTGTTTTGTAAAGACAGTAGGCAGCAAAAATCAGCTCTGGGTATAAAATCTATGATTGGACATAAGGTGATATGCTCGATACCAGACGAAAAGAATTGGGTTAGAGGTGTTGTATCAGGGATTCCGACAGATGTCACGGAGGAGAAGATTAAAAAGAATATCACAGGAGCAGCGGTAAAGTTTGTCAGACGGCTCAAGTGTGTTAGAAATAACGAAAAGATAGACAGCCTCTCAGTAATGATACATTTTGATGAAAATAAAATGCCAGAGAAAGTTTATTTAGGATTTGTAAGATATGCGGTAAGACCATACGTTCCTCCACCGCTAAGATGTTATAAGTGTCAAAAATTCGGTCACGTAGCGGCAGTATGCAGAGGTAAACAGAGATGTGCGCGGTGTGGAGGCGAACATGAGTACGGCAAGTGTGGGCAAGGTGTAAATCCTAAATGCTGCAACTGTGGTGGGGAACATAGTGCAGGATACGGTGGTTGTCAGATACGGAAAAAAGCAGTCAAGGCTCAGAATGTTAGAATGACAGAAGGGATAACATACGCTGAGGCATTGAAGAAAGTAAACCAGATTCCTAAAACAAATGAAACTAGGAAGGAAGAAATTCATTCAAAACAACAGAGGGAAGAGCAAAGAGATGAAAAGGTAGTAGTGGATGATAAGGTGGCATTTGTAGCATTTATTGCTGAAGTAGTGAACTGTTCAGCTCAAACTGAAAGCAGGACTGAAAGAATCAAAATCATTGTCAGAGCCGCAGAAAAGTACTTGGATCTGGGGAATGTTACTGTTGACATGATAAATGAAAGGCTCAAGATTCCAACATTAAATAGCCAAACAGTAGTCAGATAACATGTGGTGGATCTTAATGGTGTTATCTATCTTGCAATGGAATGCAAGAAGTTTGATAGCAAATGGACAGGAGTTTAAGAAATTTATAGCAAACCAAGAGAAGGGTCCAGATATTATATGTATTCAGGAAACTTGGCTTAAATCACAATATAACTTTCTAATACAGGGTTATATTACTATTCGGAGGGATAGACATCAAGGGAATGGAGGTGGAGTAGCTACTTTTATAAAACAAGGAATTGGGTACAAAACAGTTGAGGTAGATAGGGAAATAGAAGTTGTGGTGGTGGAAATATGGGAAGGATCACGGTGTATTAGAATAATTAATTTTTACAATCCATGTGATAGGTTAAGCAAGGATATTCTAGAAAGTATAGGAGGAAATGGAAATCAAAAAAACGGTGTGGTGTGGTGATTTTAACGCTCACAGTTCAATATGGGGAAGCGCAAAAACAGATTATAATGGTGAGATCATCGAAGATATGCTAGATTGGGGAAGATTAGTGTGCATTAATGATGGAAGTCATACTAGAATTGATTTGTATAAGGGAAGGCATTCAGCATTAGACTTGACAATAGTATCTGAAAGCTTAGCGAGTAAATGTGAATGGAAGGTACTAAAACAAAGTACAATAGGAAGTGATCATTTTCCTATTTGCAGCAAAGTTGGAGTAGATATAGAACAAAGAGTGGGGGAAAGAATGCTTAGGTGGAGGTTCAAGTCAGCGGACTGGGATAAGTATAAGGAGTTATGTGAAAGCAAAATGAAGGAAATAAGTGAATGTATAGAAGATGTAGATGTTTTTAATAATGAAATATGCAAAGTTCTTCAGAGTACAGCTGAAGAAATAATAGGTAAGAGGAAGGCAGGCAGCAGGAGGAAAGCTATGCCGTGGTGGAATGAGGAATGTAATGAGGCAATAAAAAGGAGAAATAAAGCACTCAAGAGGGTAAGAAGGTCACTTAACTTTAATGATTTAGTTAGTTATAAAAGGGCACAAGCTATAGTGAGAAGAGTTATTAGGACGTCTAAAAGAAATTATTGGAGGGAATTTTGTAATAGAATAGGGGAAGACATTGAAATAAGTGAGTTATGGAATATGATACGAAAGATGGGCGGGATACAAAGAGATTACAACATACCTGTATTAGAATATAATAATAGACAAATTTTATCTGAAAGCGGTAAAGCAGAGGTGTTTGCAGAAACATTCGTTAAAGTTCATAGTAATTCAAATTTATCAGAGGATGTGAGGAAAGCTAGGGACCAGATATTAAGTAAATATCCTCATTTATTGGAGGAAAAAGGACTTTCGGGTAGTACGTTGGATTCAGAATTTACCATGTATGAAGTGAAAAAAGCGCTTGCAGGGGTTAAGCAAACATCTCCAGGCAGAGATGACATTTGTTATGAGATGGTAAAACATTTATCAGAGACAGCATTAGAGCCAATTTTGAGGCTTTTTAATAAGGTTTGGGAGTCAGGAAAGTTACCAAATGACTGGAAACATGGGGTCATAGTGCCAATTCCAAAACCAGGCAAGGATCATACACAGCCAAATAACTATTAGACCTATAGCTTTAACGTCTAATTTATGCAAAATAATGGAGCGTATGGTTATGAGTAGACTAGTGTATGTCATTGAAAGGGATAATATTTTATCACCTTATCAAAGTGGATTTAGGAAAGGACGTAATACAATGGACTCAGTACTGTGCCTGGAATCTGAAATAAGAAAGGCTCAGGTAAATAAGGAAGCTTTAGTTGGGGTATTTTTTGATGTCGAAAAGGCATACGACATGATGTGGAAAGAGGGACTTTTAATTAAGTTAGAAAAAATGGAGATTAAAGGAAGAATGTATAACTGGATCAGGGATTTCTTGTTTAACAGAACTATACAAGTAAGAGTAAGTACTGCTTTTTCCCAGATACACACAATAGACAATGGTACACCTCAGGGAAGCGTTAGCAGTCCAATTCTGTTTAACATTATGATTAATGACATCTTTACAAAGGTAGATAGGGGCATTGGAAGATCCTTATATGCAGATGATGGAGCACTGTGGAAAAGAGGGCGTAATGTAAAGTATGTGGAAAAATGTTTGCAGAATGCCGTTGAAATGGTAGAAAACTGGGCAAATGAATGGGGGTTTCGGTTTTCAGTAGATAAAACCCAGGTAATTTGTTTTGCAAAAAGGAAAAGTAACCCTACAATTAACATTAAATTGTATGGACAAGAAGTGAAACAAACAGCAGTTGTGAGGTTTTTAGGTATATGGATGGATTTGAAATTGAATTTTAGTACACATATACAGAAACTGATTGACAAATGCAAAAAAGCATTAAATATTATGAGGTGTTTAGCAGGAGTTGATTGGGGAGCATGTCGCCAGTCCCTTAAAATAATATATTGTGCTCTAATAAGATCGGCAATAGATTATGGCAGTATGGTATATTGCACTGCATCCAAAACACAACTTGTAAAACTAGAGGCAATTCAGTCTCAAGCAATGCGAATTTGTTGTGGAGCGTTTAGATCCTCCCCAATATCAGCAATGCAAGTAGAGATGGGTTTAATGCCTCAAGTAATTCGTAGACTCAAGTTAAAGATGAGGTATTTCATAAGCATAAAGGGACACTCGGACAGTCACCCAGTTAAAATGGTGTTGGAGGACTGTTGGGAATATGGACATAAAAAGTTATCAAGTTTTGGATGGAAGGCCAGTGAGGAAGCCCGGAGAATAGGATTAAGTGATTTCAATGTTGCCCCTACTGTGGCTAGGTCAGCAATTCCTCCTTGGCTTTTTCCAATGCCTTTGATTGATATCCAATTGCTCAAAGAAAAGCATAACGATACAAATAGATTAGAAAATGTAGGTATACAGCAATACATAGATCAAACTTATTATAATGCAGTGCAAATATATACTGATGGTTCAAAAGACCCAGAATTTGGGAAAACAGCAGTAGCGGTATATATTCCACTTTTTAACATTAGAATGTCAAAGAGAACTTCAGATCATATTTCGGTATTCACTGCAGAAATAATAGCAATATGTCTAGCACTTCAGTGGATAGAAGAAATACAACCAACAAGGGCAGTGATTTGTACAGATTCTCTATCAGCTCTAAATAGCTTGGAAAGTGGAACATCATCAGCAAGGCAAGACATGATAAACGAAGTAATGCAGAGTCTCTACAAAACAAGACAGTATGGAGTTCTGGTAAATCTTGTATGGATTCCATCGCATATGGGTGTGAAAGGAAATGAGGAGGCTGACAATCTGGCTAAACAGGCATTAAATCATTCACAAATTGACGTTGAAGTGGCATTAAGTAAAACAGAAATTAAAGTGATAATAGCGAAACAAATACAGGAAATTTGGCAGAAGGAATGGAATGAAGGAACAAAAGGTAGACATTTTTACTGCATTCAAGGAAAAGTTGGTTCAGAGAGAAGAAGATTCGGAAACAGGAAAGAGGACGTTTTAGTCACAAGAATGCGTATTGGACATTGTTTATTAAATACATGCTTACAAAGAATTGGTAAACATGAGAATGGAAAGTGTGATAAATGTGGGTTAGCTGAAACTGTAGAACATGTGCTTATAGAATGCGAAGCTTATGAAAGAGAGCGGTCCCAGCTAAGACACGCCTTAAGAAATATAGATATCAATGAGCTGACACTTCAGGTTCTCCTAGGAGAAGGTACCAAACAATCAAGAATTTATCATGAGTTATTTATATTTTTAAAGGAAACAGGATTATTTAATAGAATGTAAAACTCCCTTCTGTGTAAACTCTTTATATATATATATATATTTTTTTTTTTTTTTTTTTTTTTTTTTGAAAGAGTAGATCTAGATTAAACTTCCTTTCCAGTATGCGCTTCACACTCCATTTCAGTAGGTGGCGGGAATGCACCTTTTAAGTTGGTTTGCCAACCGCCATAAAATCCTAGAAGAAGAAGAAGAAGAAACTTTAGCTTGCTTGGTTAGGTTGGTGTTCTTAGTGGCTTGGTTTGCAGTATAGAATGGGTTTGATTAAAATTACTGTTTTGGTGCTTCTTTATCACCAATTGGTATGGCATGGTAAGTTTACTTTTTTTGTCTGGTTTCAGTAAGTTTACTTATTTGTGTATTTTAATGTCTATGTGTTTCTCAGTATTCAGCTCCCCAGTTGAAGGTGGATCCTTAAATTCTTCTTGGAGTGATGGACAAAAAGGTTTGTAGACTTCTTGTTGATTCTTAATGTAAAATACCCTTGTTGTACTAAAGTAATGACTTTCTCATAACAATAACTCCTTTCTCTCTCTGTAGACAATGTGGGTGGTGTATCCAGTTCTAACTCAGTCCACCTGCATAGCAACTTCAGCCAGGGTGACACTGAGGGGTCCAGTTCTGTCAACACCACCTCCAGCCAGGATGACCCTGAGGGGTCCGGTTCTGTCAACACCACCTTGAGCCAGGGTGACTCTAAGGGGTCCGGTTCAGTCAATGCCACCTCCAGCCAGGATGACCCTGAGGGGTCCGGTTCTGTCAACACCACCTTGAGCCAGGGTGACGCTAAGGGGTCCGGTTCAGTCAACGCCACCTCCAGCCATGATGACCCTGAGGGGTCCGGTTCTGTCAACGCCACCTTGAGCCAGGGTGACGCTAAGGGGTCCGGTTCTGTCAACGCCACCTCCAGCCAGGATGACCCTGAGGGGTCCGGTTCTGTCAACGCCACCTCCAGCCATGATTACCCTGAGGGTTCCGGTTCTGTCAACGCCACCTTGAGCCAGGGTGGCACTAAGGGGTCCGGTTCAGTCAACGCCACCTCCAGCCAGGATGACCCTGAGGGGTCCGCTTCTCTCAACACCACCTTGAGCCAGGGTGACGCTAGGGGGTCCGGTTCAGTCAACGCCACCTCCAGCCAGGGTGACACTAAGGGGTCCGGTTCTGTCAACGCCACCTCCAGCCAGGATGACCCTGAGGGGTCCGCTTCTCTCAACACCACCTTGAGCCAGGGTGACGCTAAGGGGTCCGCTTCTCTCAACACCACCTTCAGCCAGGGTGACACTAAGGGGTCTGGTTCTTTCAACGCCACCTTCAGCCAGGGTGACACTGAGGGGTCCAGTTCTGTCAACACCACCTTGAGCCAGGGTGACGCTAAGGGGTCCGGTTCAGTCAACGCCACCTCCAGCCAGGATGACCCTGAGGGGTCCGGTTCTGTCAACACCACCTTGAGCCAGGGTGACTCTAAGGGGTCCGGTTCAGTCAATGCCACCTCCAGCCAGGATGACCCTGAGGGGTCCGGTTCTGTCAACACCACCTTGAGCCAGGGTGACGCTAAGGGGTCCGGTTCAGTCAACGCCACCTCCAGCCATGATGACCCTGAGGGGTCCGGTTCTGTCAACGCCACCTTGAGCCAGGGTGACGCTAAGGGGTCCGGTTCTGTCAACGCCACCTCCAGCCAGGATGACCCTGAGGGGTCCGGTTCTGTCAACGCCACCTCCAGCCATGATTACCCTGAGGGTTCCGGTTCTGTCAACGCCACCTTGAGCCAGGGTGGCACTAAGGGGTCCGGTTCAGTCAACGCCACCTCCAGCCAGGATGACCCTGAGGGGTCCGCTTCTCTCAACACCACCTTGAGCCAGGGTGACGCTAGGGGGTCCGGTTCAGTCAACGCCACCTCCAGCCAGGGTGACACTAAGGGGTCCGGTTCTGTCAACGCCACCTCCAGCCAGGATGACCCTGAGGGGTCCGCTTCTCTCAACACCACCTTGAGCCAGGGTGACGCTAAGGGGTCCGCTTCTCTCAACACCACCTTCAGCCAGGGTGACACTAAGGGGTCTGGTTCTTTCAACGCCACCTTCAGCCAGGGTGACACTGAGGGGTCCAGTTCTGTCAACACCACCTTGAGCCAGGGTGACGCTAAGGGGTCCGGTTCAGTCAACGCCACCTCCAGCCAGGATGACCCTGAGGGTTCCGGTTCTGTCAACACCACCTTGAGCCAGGGTAACGCTAAGGGGTCCGGTTCAGTCAATGCCACCTCCAGCCAGGATGACCCTGAGGGGTCCGGTTCTGTCAACACCACCTTGAGCCAGGGTAACGCTAAGGGGTCCGGTTCAGTCAACGCCACCTCCAGCCAGGATGACCCTGAGGGGTCCGGTTCTGTCAACACCACCTTGAGCCAGGGTGGCGCTAAGGGGTCCGGTTCAGTCAACGCCACCTCCAGCCAGGATGACCCTGAGGGGTCCGCTTGTCTCAACACCACCTTGAGCCAGGGTGACGCTAAGGGGTCCGGTTCTGTCAATGCCACCTCCAGCCAGGGCAACGCTAAGGGGTCCGGTTCAGTCAACGCCACCTTCAGCCAGGGTGACACTAAGGGGTCCGGTTCTTTCAACGCCACCTTCAGCGAGGACGATGCTGACTGGTCTGGTTCTGTCAAACTCCCCTTCAGCGAGGACGATGCTGAAGAATTGTCTGGTTCTCTTTGACTTTTGGCACAAGTCAAGATCTTTTTGTAACAAAATAAAACTACTTCCTTTTTTAATGGGTTGCTTGGTTTTTGTTAACTCCATCTTGCTTTTAGGTTTGCTAAAAAAAAAAAAAAAAAAAAAACACCTTTTAAGAATGCAGGTTGCCAGAGCTGCTTTACAGTGATAACGGGAACTTTGTCTGTGCAGCTCTAGAAGAAAACATTCATTGTCCGGATTAACTTCAGTATTGATTGTAAAAGTCATTTTAGTTCATCTATATAGCAGCGCTGGAGAAAAGTGTCATCGTTTAGTTCTCATACACTGGTGTAAATGCAGATCAAAAATACTGAATATTAAGTTAACTAAACAAGCTTGAGGTGACTGCTCTAGTGAGAAAGTATACTTTATTGTATTTTAAATATATTCCCTTTTTCTATAATACACTGCAAATATACAAACAAAAAATGTACGATTGTTAAAGTATATTATATTTTTCACAATACAACTTTTAACACACTTTAAAATAATTGTACTTTAGTATATTTTCTAAAGGTATATTTTTTTCTAAAATTAAGTTCAGGTTATTTTTTAAAAGTATGTATTTGCACTTTATAAAAATATATTTGAGGTATATTTTAACTGTGCTGAAAATGATCATTGTAAACAATGCACTGAAAGTATATTTAAAAAAATACATTATTTAATATCCTGAAGTTGTAGTGTATCTAATATTAAATTTGAGTATATTTTAAGTTTACTACTTCATCCTTGGAATTCATTATATTACTTGTGCTTATTTATTTCAGTATGAATGCATTAAAAGCCCATTTAATGTATGCAGTGTAGTCTATACAATTTCCAAATATGTGTAAATGTTTATTAAGTTTACACTGGCAGAATCAGTTTACAATCGTACACACAAATCTATATTAAACAACACACCAGCAGCACAAGTAATGTGAAAAAATATGTTGAGTGGTTAAACTTATCGAATTCAAATGTCTCTTCAACCTGGTCTGTGACCAATCAGATTTTGTTGCTCACTAACGAGTCATCCAGGTGGTACAATTGGTTTTCTGTTTGGCTTTAAAAGACCTGGTTGGGTTTGAACTTTAGCTTGCTTGGTTAGGTTGGTGTTCTTAGTGGCTTGGTTTGCAGTATAGAATGGGTTTGATTAAAATTACTGTTTTGGTGCTTCTTTATCACCAATTGGTATGGCATGGTAAGTTTACTTTTTTTGTCTGGTTTCAGTAAGTTTACTTATTTGTGTATTTTAATGTCTATGTGTTTCTCAGTATTCAGCTCCCCAGTTGAAGGTGGATCCTTAAATTCTTCTTGGAGTGATGGACAAAAAGGTTTGTAGACTTCTTGTTGATTCTTAATGTAAAATACCCTTGTTGTACTAAAGTAATGACTTTCTCATAACAATAACTCCTTTCTCTCTCTGTAGACAATGTGGGTGGTGTATCCAGTTCTAACTCAGTCCACCTGCATAGCAACTTCAGCCAGGGTGACACTGAGGGGTCCAGTTCTGTCAACACCACCTTGAGCCAGGGTGATGTTAAGGGGTCCGGTTCAGTCAACGCCACCTCCAGCCAGGATGACCCTGAGGGGTCCGGTTCTGTCAACACCACCTTGAGCCAGGGTGATGTTAAGGGGTCCGGTTCAGTCAACGCCACCTCCAGCCAGGATGACCCTGAGGGGTCCAGTTCTGTCAACGCCACCTTGAGCCAGGGTGACGCTAAGGGGTCCGGTTCAGTCAACACCACCTCCAGCCAGGATGACCCTGAGGGGTCCGGTTCTGTCAACACCACCTTGAGCCAGGGTGACGCTAAGGGGTCCGGTTCAGTCAACACCACCTCCAGCCAGGATGACCCTGAGGGGTCCGGTTCTGTCAACGCCACCTTGAGCCAGGGTGACGCTAAGGGGTCCGGTTCAGTCAACACCACCTCCAGCCAGGATGACCCTGAGGGGTCTGGTTCTGTCAACGCCACCTTGAGCCAGGGTGACGCTAAGGGGTCCGGTTCTGTCAACGCCACCTCCAGCCAGGGTAACGCTAAGGGGTCCGGTTCAGTCAACGCCACCTTCAGCCAGGGTAACGCTAAGGGGTCCGGTTCAGTCAACACCACCTCCAGCCAGGATGACCCTGAGGGGTCCGGTTCTGTCAACGCCACCTTGAGCCAGGGTGACGCTAAGGGGTCCGGTTCAGTCAACACCACCTCCAGCCAGGATGACCCTGAGGGGTCTGGTTCTGTCAACGCCACCTTGAGCCAGGGTGACGCTAAGGGGTCCGGTTCTGTCAACGCCACCTCCAGCCAGGGTAACGCTAAGGGGTCCGGTTCAGTCAACACCACCTCCAGCCAGGATGACCCTGAGGGGTCCGGTTCTGTCAACGCCACCTTGAGCCAGGGTGACGCTAAGGGGTCCGGTTCAGTCAACACCACCTCCAGCCAGGATGACCCTGAGGGGTCTGGTTCTGTCAACGCCACCTTGAGCCAGGGTGACGCTAAGGGGTCCGGTTCAGTCAACACCACCTCCAGCCAGGATGACCCTGAGGGGTCCAGTTCTGTCAACACCACCTTGAGCCAGGGTGACGCTAAGGGGTCCGGTTCAGTCAACGCCACCTCCAGCCAGGATGACCCTGAGGGGTCCGGTTCTGTCAACACCACCTTGAGCCAGGGTGACGCTAAGGGGTCCGGTTCAGTCAACGCCACCTCCAGCCAGGATGACCCTGAGGGGTCCGGTTCTGTCAACACCACCTTGAGCCAGGGTGACGCTAAGGGGTCCGGTTCAGTCAACGCCACCTCCAGCCAGGATGACCCTGAGGGGTCCGGTTCTGTCAACACCACCTTGAGCCAGGGTGACGCTAAGAGGTCCGGTTCAGTCAACGCCACCTCCAGCCAGGATGACCCTGAGGGGTCCGGTTCTGTCAACACCACCTTGAGCCAGGGTGACGCTAAGGGGTCCGGTTCAGTCAACGCCACCTCCAGCCAGGATGACCCTGAGGGGTCCAGTTCTGTCAACACCACCTTGAGCCAGGGTGACGCTAAGGGGTCCGGTTCAGTCAATGCCACCTCCAGCCAGGATGACCCTGAGGGGTCCGGTTCTGTCAACACCACCTTGAGCCAGGGTGACGCTAAGGGGTCCGGTTCAGTCAACACCACCTCCAGCCAGGATGACCCTGAGGGGTCCGGTTCTGTCAACACCACCTTGAGCCAGGGTGACACTAAGGGGTCCAGTTCTGTCAACACCACCTCCAGCCAGGATGACCCTGAGGGGTCCGGTTCTGTCAACGCCACCTTGAGCCAGGGTGACGCTAAGGGGTCCGGTTCAGTCAACACCACCTT
The DNA here is from genome assembly GCF_024489055.1 of Chanodichthys erythropterus. Taxonomy (NCBI): domain Eukaryota; kingdom Metazoa; phylum Chordata; class Actinopteri; order Cypriniformes; family Xenocyprididae; genus Chanodichthys; species Chanodichthys erythropterus. The sequence continues at coordinate 38,625,543 of NC_090240.1, forward strand.
GAGCCAGGGTAACGCTAAGGGGTCCGGTTCAGTCAACGCCACCTCCAGCCAGGATGACCCTGAGGGGTCCGGTTCTGTCAACGCCACCTTGAGCCAGGGTGACGCTAAGGGGTCCGGTTCTGTCAACGCCACCTCCAGCCAGGGTAACGCTAAGGGGTCCGGTTCAGTCAACACCACCTCCAGCCAGGATGACCCTGAGGGGTCCGGTTCTGTCAACGCCACCTTGAGCCAGGGTGACGCTAAGGGGTCCGGTTCTGTCAACGCCACCTCCAGCCAGGGTAACGCTAAGGGGTCCGGTTCAGTCAACGCCACCTTCAGCGAGGACGATGCTGACTGGTCTGGTTCTGTCAAACTCCCCTTCAGCGAGGACGATTCTGAAGGGGGTGACGCTGAAGGGTCTGGTTCTGTCAAACTCCCCTTCAGCGAGGACGATGCTGAAGAATTGTCTGGTTCTCTTTGACTTTTGGCACAAGTCAAGATCTTTTTGTAACAAAATAAAACTACTTCCTTTTTTAATGGGTTGCTTGGTTTTTTGTTAACTCCATCTTGCTTTTAGGTTTGCTTAAAAAAAAAAACACCTTTTAAGAATGCAGGTTGCCAGAGCTGCTTTACAGTGATAACGGGAACTTTGTCTGTGCAGCTCTAGAAGAAAACATTCATTGTCCGGATTAACTTCAGTATTGATTGTAAAAGTCATTTTAGTTTATCTATATAGCAGCGCTGGAGAAAAGTGTCATCGTTTAGTTCTCATACACTGGTGTAAATGCAGATCAAAAATACTGAATATTAAGTTAACTAAACAAGCTTGAGGTGACTGCTCTAGTGAGAAAGTATACTTTATTGTATTTTAAATATATTCCCTTTTTCTATAATACACTGCAAATATACAAACAAAAAATGTACGATTGTTAAAGTATATTATATTTTTCACAATACAACTTTTAACACACTTTAAAATAATTGTACTTTAGTATATTTTCTAAAGGTATATTTTTTTCTAAAATTAAGTTCAGGTTATTTTTTAAAAGTATGTATTTGCACTTTATAAAAATATATTTGAGGTATATTTTAACTGTGCTGAAAATGATCATTGTAAACAATGCACTGAAAGTATATTTAAAAAAATACATTATTTAATATCCTGAAGTTGTAGTGTATCTAATATTAAATTTGAGTATATTTTAAGTTTACTACTTCATCCTTGGAATTCATTATATTACTTGTGCTTATTTATTTCAGTATGAATGCATTAAAAGCCCATTTAATGTATGCAGTGTAGTCTATACAATTTCCAAATATGTGTAAATGTTTATTAAGTTTACACTGGCAGAATCAGTTTACAATCGTACACACAAATCTATATTAAACAACACACCAGCAGCACAAGTAATGTGAAAAAATATGTTGAGTGGTTAAACTTATCGAATTCAAATGTCTCTTCAACCTGGTCTGTGACCAATCAGATTTTGTTGCTCACTAACGAGTCATCCAGGTGGTACAATTGGTTTTCTGTTTGGCTTTAAAAGACCTGGTTGGGTTTGAACTTTAGCTTGCTTGGTTAGTTTGGTGTTCTTAGTGGCTTGGTTTGCAGTATAGAATGGGTTTGATTAAAATTACTGTTTTGGTGCTTCTTTATCACCAATTGGTATGGCATGGTAAGTTTACTTTTTTTGTCTGGTTTCAGTAAGTTTACTTATTTGTGTATTTTAATGTCTATGTGTTTCTCAGTATTCAGCTCCCCAGTTGAAGGTGGATCCTTAAATTCTTCTTGGAGTGATGGACAAAAAGGTTTGTAGACTTCTTGTTGATTCTTAATGTAAAATACCCTTGTTGTACTAAAGTAATGACTTTCTCATAACAATAACTCCTTTCTCTCTCTGTAGACAATGTGGGTGGTGTATCCAGTTCTAACTCAGTCCACCTGCATAGCAACTTCAGCCAGGGTGACACTGAGGGGTCCAGTTCTGTCAACACCACCTTGAGCCAGGGTGACGCTAAGGGGTCCGGTTCAGTCAACGCCACCTCCAGCCAGGATGACCCTGAGGGGTCTGGTTCTGTCAACACCACCTTGAGCCAGGGTGACGCTAAGGGGTCCGGTTCAGTCAATGCCACCTCCAGCCAGGATGACCCTGAGGGGTCCGGTTCTGTCAACACCACCTTGAGCCAGGGTGACGCTAAGGGGTCCGGTTCAGTCAACGCCACCTCCAGCCAGGATGACCCTGAGGGGTCCGGTTCTGTCAACACCACCTTGAGCCAGGGTGACGCTAAGGGGTCCGGTTCAGTCAATGCCACCTCCAGCCAGGATGACCCTGAGGGGTCCGGTTCTGTCAACACCACCTTGAGCCAGGGTGACGCTAAGGGGTCCGGTTCAGTCAACGCCACCTCCAGCCAGGATGACCCTGAGGGGTCCGGTTCTGTCAACGCCACCTTGAGCCAGGGTGACGCTAAGGGGTCCGGTTCAGTCAACGCCACCTCCAGCCAGGATGACCCTGAGGGGTCCGCTTCTCTCAACACCACCTTGAGCCAGGGTGGCGCTAAGGGGTCCGGTTCAGTCAACGCCACCTCCAGCCAGGATGACCCTGAGGGGTCCGGTTCTGTCAACACCACCTTGAGCCAGGGTGACGCTAAGGGGTCCGGTTCAGTCAACGCCACCTTCAGCCAGGGTGACACTAAGGGGTCTGGTTCTTTCAACGCCACCTTCAGCGAGGACGATGCTGACTGGTCTGGTTCTGTCAAACTCCCCTTCAGCGAGGACGATGCTGAAGAATTGTCTGGTTCTCTTTGACTTTTGGCACAAGTCAAGATCTTTTTGTAACAAAATAAAACTACTTCCTTTTTTAATGGGTTGCTTGGTTTTTTGTTAACTCCATCTTGCTTTTAGGTTTGCTAAAAAAAAACAAAAACAAAAAACACCTTTTAAGAATGCAGGTTGCCAGAGCTGCTTTACAGTGATAACGGGAACTTTGTCTGTGCAGCTCTAGAAGAAAACATTCATTGTCCGGATTAACTTCAGTATTGATTGTAAAAGTCATTTTAGTTTATCTATATAGCAGCGCTGGAGAAAAGTGTCATCGTTTAGTTCTCATACACTGGTGTAAATGCAGATCAAAAATACTGAATATTAAGTTAACTAAACAAGCTTGAGGTGACTGCTCTAGTGAGAAAGTATACTTTATTGTATTTTAAATATATTCCCTTTTTCTACAATACACTGCAAATATACAAACAAAAAATGTACGATTGTTAAAGTATATTATATTTTTCACAATACAACTTTTAACACACTTTAAAATAATTGTTCTTTAGTATATTTTCTAAAGGTGTATTTTTCTAAAATTTTAAGTTCAGGTTATTTTTTAAAAGTATGTATTTGCACTTTATAAAAATATATTTGAGGTATATTTTAACTGTGCTGAAAATGATCATTGTAAACAATGCACTGAAAGTATATTTAAAAAAATACATTATTTAATATCCTGAAGTTGTAGTGTATCTAATATTAAATTTGAGTATATTTTAAGTTTACTACTTCATCCTTGGAATTCATTATATTACTTGTGCTTATTTATTTCAGTATGAATGCATTAAAAGCCCATTTAATGTATGCAGTGTAGTCTATACAATTTCCAAATATGTGTAAATGTTTATTAAGTTTACACTGGCAGAATCATTTTACAATCGTACACACAAATCTATATTAAACAACACACCAGCAGCACAAGTAATGTGAAAAAATATGTTGAGTGGTTAAACTTATCGAATTCAAATGTCTCTTCAACCTGGTCTGTGACCAATCAGATTTTGTTGCTCACTAACGAGTCATCCAGGTGGTACAAATAGTTTTCTGTTTGGCTTTAAAAGACCTGGTTGGGTTTGAACTTTAGCTTGCTTGGTTAGTTTGGTGTTCTTAGTGGCTTGGTTTGCAGTATAGAATGGGTTTGATTAAAATTACTGTTTTGGTGCTTCTTTATCACCAATTGGTATGGCATGGTAAGTTTACTTTTTTTGTCTGGTTTCAGTAAGTTTACTTATTTGTGTATTTTAATGTCTATGTGTTTCTCAGTATTCAGCTCCCCAGTTGAAGGTGGATCCTTAAATTCTTCTTGGAGTGATGGACAAAAAGGTTTGTAGACTTCTTGTTGATTCTTAATGTAAAATACCCTTGTTGTACTAAAGTAATGACTTTCTCATAACAATAACTCCTTTCTCTCTCTGTAGACAATGTGGGTGGTGTATCCAGTTCTAACTCAGTCCACCTGCATAGCAACTTCAGCCAGGGTGACACTGAGGGGTCCAGTTCTGTCAACACCACCTTGAGCCAGGGTGACGCTAAGGGGTCCGGTTCAGTCAACGCCACCTCCAGCCAGGATGACCCTGAGGGGTCCGGTTCTGTCAACACCACCTTGAGCCAGGGTGACGCTAAGGGGTCCGGTTCAGTCAACGCCACCTCCAGCCAGGATGACCCTGAGGGGTCCGGTTCTGTCAACACCACCTTGAGCCAGGGTGACGCTAAGAGGTCCGGTTCAGTCAACGCCACCTCCAGCCAGGATGACCCTGAGGGGTCCGGTTCTGTCAACACCACCTTGAGCCAGGGTGACGCTAAGGGGTCCGGTTCAGTCAATGCCACCTCCAGCCAGGATGACCCTGAGGGGTCCGGTTCTGTCAACACCACCTTGAGCCAGGGTGACGCTAAGGGGTCCGGTTCAGTCAATGCCACCTCCAGCCAGGATGACCCTGAGGGGTCCGGTTCTGTCAACACCACCTTGAGCCAGGGTGACACTAAGGGGTCCAGTTCTGTCAACACCACCTCCAGCCAGGATGACCCTGAGGGGTCCGGTTCTGTCAACGCCACCTTGAGCCAGGGTGACGCTAAGGGGTCCGGTTCAGTCAACACCACCTCCAGCCAGGATGACCCTGAGGGGTCCGGTTCTGTCAACGCCACCTTGAGCCAGGGTGACGCTAAGGGGTCCGGTTCTGTCAACGCCACCTCCAGCCAGGATGACCCTGAGGGGTCCGGTTCTGTCAACACCACCTTGAGCCAGGGTGACGCTAAGGGGTCCGGTTCAGTCAACACCACCTCCAGCCAGGATGACCCTGAGGGGTCCGGTTCTGTCAACACCACCTTGAGCCAGGGTGACGCTAAGGGGTCCGGTTCAGTCAACGCCACCTCCAGCCAGGATGACCCTGAGGGGTCCGGTTCTGTCAACACCACCTTGAGCCAGGGTGACGCTAAGGGGTCCGGTTCAGTCAACACCACCTCCAGCCAGGATGACCCTGAGGGGTCCGGTTCTGTCAACGCCACCTTGAGCCAGGGTGACGCTAAGGGGTCCGGTTCTGTCAACGCCACCTCCAGCCAGGGTAACGCTAAGGGGTCCGGTTCAGTCAACGCCACCTTCAGCGAGGACGATGCTGACTGGTCTGGTTCTGTCAAACTCCCCTTCAGCGAGGACGATTCTGAAGGGGGTGACGCTGAAGGGTCTGGTTCTGTCAAACTCCCCTTCAGCGAGGACGATGCTGAAGAATTGTCTGGTTCTCTTTGACTTTTGGCACAAGTCAAGATCTCTTTGTAACAAAATAAAACTACTTCCTTTTTTTAATGGGTTGCTTGGTTTTTGTTAACTCCATCTTGCTTTTAGGTTTGCTTAAAAACAAAAACAAAAAACACCTTTTAAGAATGCAGGTTGCCAGAGCTGCTTTACAGTGATAACGGGAACTTTGTCTGTGCAGCTCTAGAAGAAAACATTCATTGTCCGGATTAACTTCAGTATTGATTGTAAAAGTCATTTTAGTTTATCTATATAGCAGCGCTGGAGAAAAGTGTCATCGTTTAGTTCTCATACACTGGTGTAAATGCAGATCAAAAATACTGAATATTAAGTTAACTAAACAAGCTTGAGGTGACTGCTCTAGTGAGAAAGTATACTTTATTGTATTTTAAATATATTCCCTTTTTCTATAATACACTGCAAATATACAAACAAAAAATGTACGATTGTTAAAGTATATTATATTTTTCACAATACAACTTTTAACACACTTTAAAATAATTGTACTTTAGTATATTTTCTAAAGGTATATTTTTTTCTAAAATTAAGTTCAGGTTATTTTTTAAAAGTATGTATTTGCACTTTATAAAAATATATTTGAGGTATATTTTAACTGTGCTGAAAATGATCATTGTAAACAATGCACTGAAAGTATATTTAAAAAAATACATTATTTAATATCCTGAAGTTGTAGTGTATCTAATATTAAATTTGAGTATATTTTAAGTTTACTACTTCATCCTTGGAATTCATTATATTACTTGTGCTTATTTATTTCAGTATGAATGCATTAAAAGCCCATTTAATGTATGCAGTGTAGTCTATACAATTTCCAAATATGTGTAAATGTTTATTAAGTTTACACTGGCAGAATCATTTTACAATCGTACACACAAATCTATATTAAACAACACACCAGCAGCACAAGTAATGTGAAAAAATATGTTGAGTGGTTAAACTTATCGAATTCAAATGTCTCTTCAACCTGGTCTGTGACCAATCAGATTTTGTTGCTCACTAACGAGTCATCCAGGTGGTACAAATAGTTTTCTGTTTGGCTTTAAAAGACCTGGTTGGGTTTGAACTTTAGCTTGCTTGGTTAGTTTGGTGTTCTTAGTGGCTTGGTTTGCAGTATAGAATGGGTTTGATTAAAATTACTGTTTTGGTGCTTCTTTATCACCAATTGGTATGGCATGGTAAGTTTACTTTTTTTGTCTGGTTTCAGTAAGTTTACTTATTTGTGTATTTTAATGTCTATGTGTTTCTCAGTATTCAGCTCCCCAGTTGAAGGTGGATCCTTAAATTCTTCTTGGAGTGATGGACAAAAAGGTTTGTAGACTTCTTGTTGATTCTTAATGTAAAATACCCTTGTTGTACTAAAGTAATGACTTTCTCATAACAATAACTCCTTTCTCTCTCTGTAGACAATGTGGGTGGTGTATCCAGTTCTAACTCAGTCCACCTGCATAGCAACTTCAGCCAGGGTGACACTGAGGGGTCCAGTTCTGTCAACACCACCTTGAGCCAGGGTGACGCTAAGGGGTCCGGTTCAGTCAACGCCACCTCCAGCCAGGATGACCCTGAGGGGTCTGGTTCTGTCAACACCACCTTGAGCCAGGGTGACGCTAAGGGGTCCGGTTCAGTCAATGCCACCTCCAGCCAGGATGACCCTGAGGGGTCCGGTTCTGTCAACACCACCTTGAGCCAGGGTGACGCTAAGGGGTCCGGTTCAGTCAACGCCACCTCCAGCCAGGATGACCCTGAGGGGTCCGGTTCTGTCAACACCACCTTGAGCCAGGGTGACGCTAAGGGGTCCGGTTCAGTCAATGCCACCTCCAGCCAGGATGACCCTGAGGGGTCCGGTTCTGTCAACACCACCTTGAGCCAGGGTGACGCTAAGGGGTCCGGTTCAGTCAACGCCACCTCCAGCCAGGATGACCCTGAGGGGTCCGGTTCTGTCAACGCCACCTTGAGCCAGGGTGGCGCTAAGGGGTCCGGTTCAGTCAACGCCACCTCCAGCCAGGATGACCCTGAGGGGTCCGCTTCTCTCAACACCACCTTGAGCCAGGGTGGCGCTAAGGGGTCCGGTTCAGTCAACGCCACCTCCAGCCAGGATGACCCTGAGGGGTCCGGTTCTGTCAACACCACCTTGAGCCAGGGTGACGCTAAGGGGTCCGGTTCAGTCAACGCCACCTTCAGCCAGGGTGACACTAAGGGGTCTGGTTCTTTCAACGCCACCTTCAGCGAGGACGATGCTGACTGGTCTGGTTCTGTCAAACTCCCCTTCAGCGAGGACGATGCTGAAGAATTGTCTGGTTCTCTTTGACTTTTGGCACAAGTCAAGATCTTTTTGTAACAAAATAAAACTACTTCCTTTTTTAATGGGTTGCTTGGTTTTTTGTTAACTCCATCTTGCTTTTAGGTTTGCTAAAAAAAAACAAAAACAAAAAACACCTTTTAAGAATGCAGGTTGCCAGAGCTGCTTTACAGTGATAACGGGAACTTTGTCTGTGCAGCTCTAGAAGAAAACATTCATTGTCCGGATTAACTTCAGTATTGATTGTAAAAGTCATTTTAGTTTATCTATATAGCAGCGCTGGAGAAAAGTGTCATCGTTTAGTTCTCATACACTGGTGTAAATGCAGATCAAAAATACTGAATATTAAGTTAACTAAACAAGCTTGAGGTGACTGCTCTAGTGAGAAAGTATACTTTATTGTATTTTAAATATATTCCCTTTTTCTATAATACACTGCAAATATACAAACAAAAAATGTACGATTGTTAAAGTATATTATATTTTTCACAATACAACTTTTAACACACTTTAAAATAATTGTACTTTAGTATATTTTCTAAAGGTATATTTTTTTCTAAAATTAAGTTCAGGTTATTTTTTAAAAGTATGTATTTGCACTTTATAAAAATATATTTGAGGTATATTTTAACTGTGCTGAAAATGATCATTGTAAACAATGCACTGAAAGTATATTTAAAAAAATACATTATTTAATATCCTGAAGTTGTAGTGTATCTAATATTAAATTTGAGTATATTTTAAGTTTACTACTTCATCCTTGGAATTCATTATATTACTTGTGCTTATTTATTTCAGTATGAATGCATTAAAAGCCCATTTAATGTATGCAGTGTAGTCTATACAATTTCCAAATATGTGTAAATGTTTATTAAGTTTACACTGGCAGAATCATTTTACAATCGTACACACAAATCTATATTAAACAACACACCAGCAGCACAAGTAATGTGAAAAAATATGTTGAGTGGTTAAACTTATCGAATTCAAATGTCTCTTCAACCTGGTCTGTGACCAATCAGATTTTGTTGCTCACTAACGAGTCATCCAGGTGGTACAAATAGTTTTCTGTTTGGCTTTAAAAGACCTGGTTGGGTTTGAACTTTAGCTTGCTTGGTTAGTTTGGTGTTCTTAGTGGCTTGGTTTGCAGTATAGAATGGGTTTGATTAAAATTACTGTTTTGGTGCTTCTTTATCACCAATTGGTATGGCATGGTAAGTTTACTTTTTTTGTCTGGTTTCAGTAAGTTTACTTATTTGTGTATTTTAATGTCTATGTGTTTCTCAGTATTCAGCTCCCCAGTTGAAGGTGGATCCTTAAATTCTTCTTGGAGTGATGGACAAAAAGGTTTGTAGACTTCTTGTTGATTCTTAATGTAAAATACCCTTGTTGTACTAAAGTAATGACTTTCTCATAACAATAACTCCTTTCTCTCTCTGTAGACAATGTGGGTGGTGTATCCAGTTCTAACTCAGTCCACCTGCATAGCAACTTCAGCCAGGGTGACACTGAGGGGTCCAGTTCTGTCAACACCACCTTGAGCCAGGGTGACGCTAAGGGGTCCGGTTCAGTCAACGCCACCTCCAGCCAGGATGACCCTGAGGGGTCCGGTTCTGTCAACACCACCTTGAGCCAGGGTGACGCTAAGGGGTCCGGTTCAGTCAACGCCACCTCCAGCCAGGATGACCCTGAGGGGTCCGGTTCTGTCAACACCACCTTGAGCCAGGGTGACGCTAAGGGGTCCGGTTCAGTCAACGCCACCTCCAGCCAGGATGACCCTGAGGGGTCCGGTTCTGTCAACACCACCTTGAGCCAGGGTGACGCTAAGGGGTCCGGTTCAGTCAATGCCACCTCCAGCCAGGATGACCCTGAGGGGTCCGGTTCTGTCAACACCACCTTGAGCCAGGGTGACGCTAAGGGGTCCGGTTCAGTCAACACCACCTCCAGCCAGGATGACCCTGAGGGGTCCGGTTCTGTCAACACCACCTTGAGCCAGGGTGACACTAAGGGGTCCAGTTCTGTCAACACCACCTCCAGCCAGGATGACCCTGAGGGGTCCGGTTCTGTCAACGCCACCTTGAGCCAGGGTGACGCTAAGGGGTCCGGTTCAGTCAACACCACCTCCAGCCAGGATGACCCTGAGGGGTCCGGTTCTGTCAACGCCACCTTGAGCCAGGGTGACGCTAAGGGGTCCGGTTCTGTCAACGCCACCTCCAGCCAGGATGACCCTGAGGGGTCCGGTTCTGTCAACACCACCTTGAGCCAGGGTGACGCTAAGGGGTCCGGTTCAGTCAACACCACCTCCAGCCAGGATGACCCTGAGGGGTCCGGTTCTGTCAACACCACCTTGAGCCAGGGTGACACTAAGGGGTCCAGTTCTGTCAACACCACCTCCAGCCAGGATGACCCTGAGGGGTCCGGTTCTGTCAACGCCACCTTGAGCCAGGGTGACGCTAAGGGGTCCGGTTCTGTCAACGCCACCTCCAGCCAGGGTAACGCTAAGGGGTCCGGTTCAGTCAACGCCACCTTCAGCGAGGACGATGCTGACTGGTCTGGTTCTGTCAAACTCCCCTTCAGCGAGGACGATTCTGAAGGGGGTGACGCTGAAGGGTCTGGTTCTGTCAAACTCCCCTTCAGCGAGGACGATGCTGAAGAATTGTCTGGTTCTCTTTGACTTTTGGCACAAGTCAAGATCTCTTTGTAACAAAATAAAACTACTTCCTTTTTTTAATGGGTTGCTTGGTTTTTGTTAACTCCATCTTTTAGGTTTGCTTAAAAACAAAAAACACCTTTTAAGAATGCAGGTTGCCAGAGCTGCTTTACAGTGATAACGGGAACTTTGTCTGTGCAGCTCTAGAAGAAAACATTCATTGTCCGGATTAACTTCAGTATTGATTGTAAAAGTCATTTTAGTTTATCTATATAGCAGCGCTGGAGAAAAGTGTCATCGTTTAGTTCTCATACACTGGTGTAAATGCAGATCAAAAATACTGAATATTAAGTTAACTAAACAAGCTTGAGGTGACTGCTCTAGTGAGAAAGTATACTTTATTGTATTTTAAATATATTCCCTTTTTCTATAATACACTGCAAATATACAAACAAAAAATGTACGATTGTTAAAGTATATTATATTTTTCACAATACAACTTTTAACACACTTTAAAATAATTGTACTTTAGTATATTTTCTAAAGGTATATTTTTTTCTAAAATTAAGTTCAGGTTATTTTTTAAAAGTATGTATTTGCACTTTATAAAAATATATTTGAGGTATATTTTAACTGTGCTGAAAATGATCATTGTAAACAATGCACTGAAAGTATATTTAAAAAAATACATTATTTAATATCCTGAAGTTGTAGTGTATCTAATATTAAATTTGAGTATATTTTAAGTTTACTACTTCATCCTTGGAATTCATTATATTACTTGTGCTTATTTATTTCAGTATGAATGCATTAAAAGCCCATTTAATGTATGCAGTGTAGTCTATACAATTTCCAAATATGTGTAAATGTTTATTAAGTTTACACTGGCAGAATCATTTTACAATCGTACACACAAATCTATATTAAACAACACACCAGCAGCACAAGTAATGTGAAAAAATATGTTGAGTGGTTAAACTTATCGAATTCAAATGTCTCTTCAACCTGGTCTGTGACCAATCAGATTTTGTTGCTCACTAACGAGTCATCCAGGTGGTACAAATAGTTTTCTGTTTGGCTTTAAAAGACCTGGTTGGGTTTGAACTTTAGCTTGCTTGGTTAGTTTGGTGTTCTTAGTGGCTTGGTTTGCAGTATAGAATGGGTTTGATTAAAATTACTGTTTTGGTGCTTCTTTATCACCAATTGGTATGGCATGGTAAGTTTACTTTTTTTGTCTGGTTTCAGTAAGTTTACTTATTTGTGTATTTTAATGTCTATGTGTTTCTCAGTATTCAGCTCCCCAGTTGAAGGTGGATCCTTAAATTCTTCTTGGAGTGATGGACAAAAAGGTTTGTAGACTTCTTGTTGATTCTTAATGTAAAATACCCTTGTTGTACTAAAGTAATGACTTTCTCATAACAATAACTCCTTTCTCTCTCTGTAGACAATGTGGGTGGTGTATCCAGTTCTAACTCAGTCCACCTGCATAGCAACTTCAGCCAGGGTGACACTGAGGGGTCCAGTTCTGTCAACACCACCTTGAGCCAGGGTGACGCTAAGGGGTCCGGTTCAGTCAACGCCACCTCCAGCCAGGATGACCCTGAGGGGTCCGGTTCTGTCAACACCACCTTGAGCCAGGGTGACGCTAAGGGGTCCGGTTCAGTCAATGCCACCTCCAGCCAGGATGACCCTGAGGGGTCCGGTTCTGTCAACACCACCTTGAGCCAGGGTGACGCTAAGGGGTCCGGTTCAGTCAACGCCACCTCCAGCCAGGATGACCCTGAGGGGTCCGGTTCTGTCAACACCACCTTGAGCCAGGGTGACGCTAAGGGGTCCGGTTCAGTCAATGCCACCTCCAGCCAGGATGACCCTGAGGGGTCCGGTTCTGTCAACACCACCTTGAGCCAGGGTGACGCTAAGGGGTCCGGTTCAGTCAACGCCACCTCCAGCCAGGATGACCCTGAGGGGTCCGGTTCTGTCAACGCCACCTTGAGCCAGGGTGGCGCTAAGGGGTCCGGTTCAGTCAACGCCACCTCCAGCCAGGATGACCCTGAGGGGTCCGGTTCTGTCAACGCCACCTTGAGCCAGGGTGGCGCTAAGGGGTCCGGTTCAGTCAACGCCACCTCCAGCCAGGATGACCCTGAGGGGTCCGGTTCTGTCAACGCCACCTTGAGCCAGGGTGGCGCTAAGGGGTCCGGTTCAGTCAACGCCACCTCCAGCCAGGATGACCCTGAGGGGTCCGGTTCTGTCAACGCCACCTTGAGCCAGGGTGGCGCTAAGGGGTCCGGTTCTGTCAACGCCACCTCCAGCCAGGATGACCCTGAGGGGTCCGCTTCTCTCAACACCACCTTGAGCCAGGGTGACGCTAAGGGGTCCGGTTCAGTCAACGCCACCTTCAGCGAGGACGATGCTGACTGGTCTGGTTCTGTCAAACTCCCCTTCAGCGAGGACGATGCTGAAGAATTGTCTGGTTCTCTTTGACTTTTGGCACAAGTCAAGATCTCTTTGTAACAAAATAAAACTACTTCCTTTTTTAATGGGTTGCTTGGTTTTTGTTAACTCCATCTTGCTTTTAGGTTTGCTAAAAAAAAACAAAAACAAAAAACACCTTTTAAGAATGCAGATTGCCAGAGCTGCTTTACAGTGATAACGGGAACTTTGTCTGTGCAGCTCTAGAAGAAAACATTCATTGTCCGGATTAACTTCAGTATTGATTGTAAAAGTCATTTTAGTTTATCTATATAGCAGCGCTGGAGAAAAGTGTCATCGTTTAGTTCTCATACACTGGTGTAAATGCAGATCAAAAATACTGAATATTAAGTTAACTAAACAAGCTTGAGGTGACTGCTCTAGTGAGAAAGTATACTTTATTGTATTTTAAATATATTCCCTTTTTCTATAATACACTGCAAATATACATACAAAAAATGTGCGACCGTTAAATAAAGTATATTAGTATCATATTTTTCACAATACAACTTTTAACACACTTTAAAATAATTGTTCTTTAGTATATTTTCTAAAGGTGTATTTTTCTAAAATTTTAAGTTCAGGTTATTTTTTAAAAGTATGTATTTGCACTTTATAAAAATATATTTGAGGTATATTTTAACTGTGCTGAAAATGATCATTGTAAACAATGCACTGAAAGTATATTTAAAAAAAATACATTATTTAATATCCTGAAGTTGTAGTGTATCTAATATTAAATTTGAGTATATTTTAAGTTTACTACTTCATCCTTGGAATTCATTATATTACTTGTGCTTATTTATTTCAGTATGAATGCATTAAAAGCCCATTTAATATATGCAGTGTAGTCTATACAATTTCCAAATATGTGTAAATGTTTAAGTTTACACTGGCAGAATCAGTTTAAAATCGTACACACAAATCTATATTAAACAACACACGAGCAGCACAAGTAATGCGAAAAAATATGTTGAGTGGTTAAACTTATTGAATAGACCTTTTTCACACTTCCGGGTTTTTGGCTTCCGGAATGGCCCTCGCTGTGTAAAAGTTTTTCCGGTTGCAGTGATAGATAGCCTTGTTCAGAACCAGCTCGGGAATCAAAGTCGTTTTACGAATTAAATGCCATGAAAATGTTTGAACGTTCTTGGTGAATTATTGGTGAGACTACAGAGCTCTCATTAAGAGCTACATTTAATAAATAATTCAAAGTGATAGCGGTTAAACTGGTTAAATTATTCGTGTCTGTTTGGCGCGGCTGTGCATTATCGCGCTCCATGTGCTTTAAAGACAGTGCCTGCTTCTCAACGTGCATATCCATCTGTGGAATTACAAATTTAAGAATCTGTTTAAAATCTGCAGATCCTACATCCTGACCATTTGGCAGGACAAGCTCAAGATACAGCAGTGCTTTTGTCTCTATGATAATGTAAAGGTATAGGTGATACTGCCAGACTGATTGGATTAGCACCTATGCATTTGAATGACACAGTTATGCTGATTAGACCATGGCTGGGAAATGTAAGCAATGATCTGATTCCTGTACTGCATTTGCATCCTTTGTTTAGATTGTCCACACCTCTACTCTATGTATCCCTCCCCCTTGAATGTATATGAACTACCAAGTCACTGCTTTAGTTAGATTTTGGATGACCACAGCGACGCACAGCGTGTTTCTCAATAAAGAGTAACTTCTGCTTCAAGAGATCCCAAAGTCTCCTGGTCTATGCTTCTGAGATTTCCAACAGTTTTGGTGCCGTGACCCGGATAGAGCTTCTCACCTCAATCCAGATTGGAACTTCAAGCACAACAGAGATCTGATCCAAAAGAAGATCCAGGCTGAATTTTCCTGTACACCCAAGGGTTGGTGAGTGATACTCTATCCAAAAGAACCATTAAGACCAGTTGTTATCCTCTGCGCCGTCAGAGAAGAGTTAACAGACAGCTGTAGGGTTTGGTTAACTAAGTTATCCTCTAAAAATGTTCTTTTAGAGATGAAGTCTATCCTCTGTTTAGGCAGGGAAGTTTAGCATCACATGCTAATAATTAGGTATCCTCTGTTCAGGCAGGGAAGAATTAGTGTAAAGTGCTAATAATTTGTGTTGTCCTCTGTTTTATCAGGGAAGGTGGTGTGTTAACAGAATAGCCATCCTCTACTTTGCTAGAGAAGAAAGTTCATCCTCTGTTAATTCAGGGAAGGTTACAGTTGTTACAGTGTGTTAGCAGGTTGGTTCTACTCTGCTCACCAGAGAAGGTTGAATACATTACGATGTGTATTAACTAGGTTAACCTCTGCTCTGTCAGGGAAGTGTTGAAGTGTATTGTTGTACCAGAAAGACATTACACAATGTTGAGAAAGAACGCTAGACTTATTCCAACAACTGAGAAAGGAGGACTAGCTACTCCTTTATGGACAGATAGTGAGTTCAAATCAGTGTTAGGAAAGCACATGGACTCAATAGTGACTGAGTCAGTCAGATTGGATTTGACAAAGAAATTTGGGATTCATCCAGAAAAAGTTTGGTCCATTGAAGAATGCAAAAAGGTACTTGGTGCTTGTATTCAGAAGAAAAATATGAAGGGCATTATCTGCTGCCACAAAGAACTTACTCTATCCATTGCACAAGAACAAATCCAACATATTGCTAAGTTAGAAGAGCAGAACAAACAGTTGCACACTAGAGTGTCTCGTCTCACTCAGAAGTTGGGCCTTAACAAAGCTTCAACCAAATGTGACTCAAAAGACCAACAGTCAGATGAAAGCTATCCTGACTTACAGTCTTTCTGTAGACTAGAGGGCAATAGCAATACTGGATTCATGGATAAAGATGTAAAAGCAGTTGAAGTGTGTGGAGTGAGACAAAAGGCTCAGAGTAGGGCAAAAGGGGTTGACACAGTTCCATCTGTAACCCCCAAACTGCAGTTACAAGCAGTCAGTACCGCTATAGGTCCTGAAGACAAAGAAAGAATTGCTGAGAATTTGCCATCAGTGCATAAAAACTTTTCTGAGTTTAGGACAGAGTTGTCCAGAAAAATGAAGCTCTATGATATGTCCCTAGCTGAAGTCACACAGCTAATGTCACAAATCCTGAAAAGAGTCAGAATTCAATGATTTTGAAAGTGCTGTAAATAATTCTGAGTTTCAGCATTCCAGCAAAGGCGAATTGAGAGAAGGAGTTCTGAGAGTGTTACAGAACCTTGTTGGACCAAAGGTAGACTGGTCAAAGATCACTAGTTGTGTACAGAAGGATGAAACTGTAAGTGAGTACACTGAAAGATTTTGTCAGTCAGCGGCAGCATACAGTGGAATAGTTGACACTCCAGAGAAGGTGTTAGAGGATAATGGACCACTGGTCCGCATGTGGTTTGATGGGCTTTCATCAGAATACAGAAATGCATTGCCTTTCTTAGACCTCACATGGTCCAATGGAACCCTGCAAAACAACTTGGATAGGTTAGCTATTTGGGAAAGAGACTCAGATGTCAAGACAAGAGTAAAGATTGCAGCAGCATCCTTTAAGGTCAACACAGAGAATCGACAGAAACGTAAATGTCCTAAGAGAGAAGGCAGATGTCATTACTGTGGTAAACCTGGACATTGGATGAAAGAGTGTAGGAAAAACAAAAAGACATTAAAAGAAATGAACAGCTTTACTCAGCTCCTACTCAGTCTACTTGCTACACTGAAACTGCCCCTCCCCTCTTCTCCAAACTCTTGGAGCAGCAGCTTGCTAACATGCTAACCATTTGGGCTGTGAGTGCTTAATTTCCCCAGTCATTTACAAGAAAGCTTAAAGACTCATTCTGAACAAAAGAAAGTTGACTATCACTTCCACCATTTGGGGACACAGGTTAAGTACACTCACAGCCTTAAATGTTATGCTACAGCACACTCCATTCACTTGTCCATCCTCAATGGGGTATGATGTCTGCTATGACTGATGTTTCAATGGAAGATGGAGATGTAGCACCTTAAATTTGGAAACTAACTACAGGGAGAGAATAGGACACACAGACCAGTGAGGAGCCCAGGGAAGAACCGAAGTGCATAAGGCCTCGGGGGCTAAACCCTGTGGTGAAGACTTCCTCATAGGTTTCCCCCTCTCTCAGTTTATCCCCACCTTACTGGTCTATAGGTGTCAAATTGATTAAGACTAGGTTAAGAAAAAGAACAAAACCACTATACGATCACTAGAAGTTTATGATGATCAGAGTTAGACAGAAAAACTATAGGATCATCAGAGGTGTAACGTACTAAAGTCTATGCATGAATACTGCTGGTCTGCTGTCTCTTTGTTTTCTTGTGTGCAGGTATGTGTATATGCCATGACGTCTCAAGCAGCACCTGGTGTAAAGCATCACCTCAGATAACCATGAACAACCTTCATAATGACGGAGTCATCTGAGCAACTCGGAGTTGCACAGCGACAAAGAATCATCTTGGGACAAACATGGAAATGGACTCTACAGGGAACAGACTCCACAGCTATTCAGGCACCATGGATTTTTAGGACTTCCACGCTTATGCTACATGGTTTTTCTGTGTCATCATGTAGTTAATACAACATGTTACCACCCTGCGTTGTATATGTGTGTCAACAGTATACTCAAGTTAAAGAACAACACTTATGTAAATGTTGGACACGACACAGAATAAGATGTATGTGCCTGTAACTGTTACAAGTTGCATGACTGGAAGATGGAACTTAAGTTAACAAACATATGTTATAGAAGGGATTTAAGAAGGTTTAAATTTGTATTATGTGAGAGTTATTAGAACTCTCAAAGGGGGAACTGTGGAATTACAAATTTAAGAATCTGTTTAAAATCTGCAGATCCTACATCCTGACCATTTGGCAGGACAAGCTCAAGATACAGCAGTGCTTTTGTCTCTATGATAATGTAAAGGTATAGGTGATACTGCCAGACTGATTGGATTAGCACCTATGCATTTGAATGACACAGTTATGCTGATTAGACCATGGCTGGGAAATGTAAGCAATGATCTGATTCCTGTACTGCATTTGCATCCTTTGTTTAGATTGTCCACACCTCTACTCTATGTATCCCTCCCCCTTGAATGTATATGAACTACCAAGTCACTGCTTTAGTTAGATTTTGGATGACCACAGCGACGCACAGCGTGTTTCTCAATAAAGAGTAACTTCTGCTTCAAGAGATCCCAAAGTCTCCTGGTCTATGCTTCTGAGATTTCCAACACATCCTAAATAGTAGTCTATGTGACATTAGTAATATTCAGTACTGTTTAGGTTGGATATGCACATTGGGATGTAGGCTATATAGATTGTTTTTAGCGACGTGCTGGGGAAATGATCAGATGGCAGCTCCCTTATCACACAAGCCTGATCCTCTGATTCATGAAACAGGACCGCTCGCACCCTGATATTTCTGGATATAAACACTTCAGTCTCTCACTCGTATTTTCCTGTCGTCATCATCATAAAGTGTGTATTATGCACAGTATTGTGCTGTTGCAACATTAATGCAAAGACTGATAGTTGTACAGTGTGGTGTTGGAAATTAATGATGTCTTAGTTTAATCCTGATCGATTAAAATGATTAATTATAACATATGCTTGAATGTGGGATGTGATGCCATATGAGATTACATGCTATATATTTTTAAAACATATTAAACGACAATATTATGTATCTCGACTTTATATCCCCCACTGAAGTATAGCCTATTGGGATTTTTTTTATTTTTTTTTATTAATTAATTATATAAATAATGTTCGTAGTACGTGATACGATCGTGGAAATTGCTGAATGAGTAGCTTTGCAGCCTTTACTGTAAGACAGCTGGTAATATAAATCCACCTGCCGGTAAATACGAGCAACGGTCTGAGTGGCCGTATAAGCTAAAAACCAGTAGAAAATAATTTCTTTGTAGATTATACAACAGCAGGTTGGAAAACAGAAAAGGTAAGAAGCGATATTTGAGAAAAAGCATATCAATCTAATAGCCGTAGCGGAACTAACTTTACCCGTCGTCACGTGATTTCCGATTCTTGTGAAAAAGGTCTATTCAAATGTCTCTTCAACTTGGTCTGTGACCAATCAGATTTTGTTGCTCACTAACGAGTCATCCAGGTGGTACAAATAGTTTTCTGTTTGGCTTTAAAAGACCTGGTTGGGTTTGAACTTTAGCTTGCTTGGTTAGGTTGGTGTTCTTAGTGGCTTGGTTTGCAGTATAGAATGGGTTTGATTAAAATTACTGTTTTGGTGCTTCTTTATCACCAATTGGTATGGCATGGTAAGTTTACTTTTTTTTGTCTGGTTTCAGTAAGTTTACTTATTTGTGTATTTTAATGTCTATGTGTTTCTCAGTATTCAGCTCCCCAGTTGAAGGTGGATCCTTAAATTCTTCTTGGAGTGATGGACAAAAAGGTTTGTAGACTTCTTGTTGATTCTTAATGTAAAATACCCTTGTTGTACTAAAGTAATGACTTTCTCATAACAATAACTCCTTTCTCTTTCTGTAGACAATGTGGGTGGTGTATCCAGTTCTAACTCAGTCCACCTGCATAGCAACTTCAGCCAGGGTGACACTGAGGGGTCCAGTTCTGTCAACACCACCTCCAGCCAGGATGACCCTGAGGGGTCCGGTTCTGTCAACACCACCTTGAGCCAGGGTGACGCTAAGGGGTCCGGTTCAGTCAATGCCACCTCCAGCCAGGATGACCCTGAGGGGTCCGGTTCTGTCAACACCACCTTGAGCCAGGGTGACGCTAAGGGGTCCGGTTCAGTCAACGCCACCTCCAGCCATGATGACCCTGAGGGGTCCGGTTCTGTCAACGCCACCTTGAGCCAGGGTGACGCTAAGGGGTCCGGTTCTGTCAACGCCACCTCCAGCCAGGATGACCCTGAGGGGTCCTGTTCTGTCAACGCCACCTCCAGCCATGATTACCCTGAGGGTTCCGGTTCTGTCAACGCCACCTTGAGCCAGGGTGGCGCTAAGGGGTCCGGTTCAGTCAACGCCACCTCCAGCCAGGATGACCCTGAGGGGTCCGGTTCTGTCAACGCCACCTCCAGCCAGGGTGACACTAAGGGGTCCGGTTCTGTCAACGCCACCTCCAGCCAGGATGACCCTGAGGGGTCCGCTTCTCTCAACACCACCTTGAGCCAGGGTGACGCTAAGGGGTCCGCTTCTCTCAACACCACCTTCAGCCAGGGTGACACTAACGGGTCTTGTTCTTTCAACGCCACCTTCAGCGAGGACGATTCTGTAGGGGGTGACGCTGAAGGGTCTGGTTCTGTCAAACTCCCCTTCAGCGAGGACGATTCTGAAGGGGGTGACGCTGAAGGGTCTGGTTCTGTCAAACTCCCCTTCAGCGAGGACGATTCTGAAGGGGGTGACGCTGAAGGGTCTGGTTCTGTCAAACTCCCCTTCAGCGAGGACGATGCTGAAGAATTGTCTGGTTCTCTTTGACTTTTGGCACAAGTCAATATCTTTTTGTAACAAAATAAAACTACTTCCTTTTTTAATGGGTTGCTTGGTTTTTGTTAACTCCATCTTGCTTTTAGGTTTGCTAAAAAAAAACAAAAACAAAAAACACCTTTTAAGAATGCAGGTTGCCAGAGCTGCTTTACAGTGATAACGGGAACTTTGTCTGTGCAGCTCTAGAAGAAAACATTCATTGTCCGGATTAACTTCAGTATTGATTGTAAAAGTCATTTTAGTTTATCTATATAGCAGCGCTGGAGAAAAGTGTCATCGTTTAGTTCTCATACACTGGTGTAAATGCAGATCAAAAATACTGAATATTAAGTTAACTAAACAAGCTTGAGGTGACTGCTCTAGTGAGAAAGTATACTTTATTGTATTTTAAATATATTCCCTTTTTCTATAATACACTGCAAATATACAAACAAAAAATGTACGATTGTTAAAGTATATTATATTTTTCACAATACAACTTTTAACACACTTTAAAATAATTGTACTTTAGTATATTTTCTAAAGGTATATTTTTTTCTAAAATTAAGTTCAGGTTATTTTTTAAAAGTATGTATTTGCACTTTATAAAAATATATTTGAGGTATATTTTAACTGTGCTGAAAATGATCATTGTAAACAATGCACTGAAAGTATATTTAAAAAAATACATTATTTAATATCCTGAAGTTGTAGTGTATCTAATATTAAATTTGAGTATATTTTAAGTTTACTACTTCATCCTTGGAATTCATTATATTACTTGTGCTTATTTATTTCAGTATGAATGCATTAAAAGCCCATTTAATGTATGCAGTGTAGTCTATACAATTTCCAAATATGTGTAAATGTTTATTAAGTTTACACTGGCAGAATCATTTTACAATCGTACACACAAATCTATATTAAACAACACACCAGCAGCACAAGTAATGTGAAAAAATATGTTGAGTGGTTAAACTTATCGAATTCAAATGTCTCTTCAACCTGGTCTGTGACCAATCAGATTTTGTTGCTCACTAACGAGTCATCCAGGTGGTACAAATAGTTTTCTGTTTGGCTTTAAAAGACCTGGTTGGGTTTGAACTTTAGCTTGCTTGGTTAGGTTGGTGTTCTTAGTGGCTTGGTTTGCAGTATAGAATGGGTTTGATTAAAATTACTGTTTTGGTGCTTCTTTATCACCAATTGGTATGGCATGGTAAGTTTACTTTTTTTGTCTGGTTTCAGTAAGTTTACTTATTTGTGTATTTTAATGTCTATGTGTTTCTCAGTATTCAGCTCCCCAGTTGAAGGTGGATCCTTAAATTCTTCTTGGAGTGATGGACAAAAAGGTTTGTAGACTTCTTGTTGATTCTTAATGTAAAATACCCTTGTTGTACTAAAGTAATGACTTTCTCATAACAATAACTCCTTTCTCTCTCTGTAGACAATGTGGGTGGTGTATCCAGTTCTAACTCAGTCCACCTGCATAGCAACTTCAGCCAGGGTGACACTGAGGGGTCCAGTTCTGTCAACACCACCTTGAGCCAGGGTGACGCTAAGGGGTCCGGTTCTGTCAATGCCACCTCCAGCCAGGATGACCCTGAGGGGTCCGGTTCTGTCAACACCACCTTGAGCCAGGGTGACGCTAAGGGGTCCGGTTCAGTCAATGCCACCTCCAGCCAGGATGACCCTGAGGGGTCCGGTTCTGACAACACCACCTTGAGCCAGGGTGGCGCTAAGGGGTCCGGTTCAGTCAACGCCACCTCCAGCCAGGATGACCCTGAGGGGTCCGGTTCTGTCAACACCACCTTGAGCCAGGGTGACGCTAAGGGGTCCGGTTCAGTCAATGCCACCTCCAGCCAGGATGACCCTGAGGGGTCCGGTTCTGTCAACACCACCTTGAACCAGGGTGACGCTAAGGGGTCCGGTTCTCTCAACACCACCTCCAGCCAGGGCAACGCTAAGGGGTCTGGTTCTGTCAACGCCACCTCCAGCCAGGATGACCCTGAGGGGTCCGGTTCTGTCAACACCACCTCCAGCCAGGGTGACGCTAAGGGGTCCGGTTCAGTCAACGCCACCTCCAGCCAGGATGACCCTGAGGGGTCCGGTTCTGTCAACACCACCTCCAGCCAGGGTGACGCTAAGGGGTCCGGTTCTGTCAACACCACCTCCAGCCAGGGTGACGCTAAGGGGTCCGGTTCTGTCAACACCACCTTCAGCCAGGGTGACCCTAAGGGGTCTGGTTCTGTCAACACCACCTTGAACCAGGGTGATGCTAAGGGGTCTGGTTCTGTCAACGCCACCTCCAGCCAGGATGACCCTGAGGTGTCCGGTTCTGTCAACACCACCTTCAGCCAGGGTGACCCTAAGGGGTCCGGTTCAGTCAACGCCACCTCCAGCCAGGGTGACGCTAAAGGGTCCGGTTCAGTCAACGCCACCTCCAGCCAGGATGACCCTGAGGGGTCTGGTTCTGTCAACGCCACCTCCAGCCAGGGCAACGCTAAGGGGTCTGGTTCTGTTAACGCCACCTTGAGCCAGGGTGACGCTAAGGGGTCCGGTTCTGTCAACGCCACCTTCAGCGAGGACGATGCTGACTGGTCTGGTTCTGTCAAACTCCCCTTCAGCGAGGACGATTCTGAAGGGGGTGACGCTGAAGGGTCTGGTTCTGTCAAACTCCCCTTCAGCGAGGACGATGCTGAAGAATTGTCTGGTTCTCTTTGACTTTTGGCACAAGTCAAGATCTCTTTGTAACAAAATAAAACTACTTCCTTTTGAATGGGTTGCTTGGTTTTTTGTTAACTCCATCTTGCTTTTAGGTTTGCTAAAAAAAACAAAAACAAAAAACACCTTTTAAGAATGCAGGTTGCCAGAGCTGCTTTACAGTGATAACGGGAACTTTGTCTGTGCAGCTCTAGAAGAAAACATTCATTGTCCGGATTAACTTCAGTATTGATTGTAAAAGTCATTTTAGTTTATCTATATAGCAGCGCTGGAGAAAAGTGTCATCGTTTAGTTCTCATACACTGGTGTAAATGCAGATCAAAAATACTGAATATTAAGTTAACTAAACAAGCTTGAGGTGACTGCTCTAGTGAGAAAGTATACTTTATTGTATTTTAAATATATTCCCTTTTTCTATAATACACTGCAAATATACAAACAAATGTACTATTGTTAAAATATATTAGTATCATATTTTCACAATGCAACTTTTAACACACTTTAAAATAATTGTTCTTTAGTATATTTTCTAAAGTATATTTTTCTAAAATTTTAAGTGCAGTTTATTTTTTAAAAGTATGTATTTGCACTTTATAAAATATATTTGAGGTATATTTTAACTGCTGAAAATGATCATTGTAAACAATGCACTGAAAGTATATTTAAAAAAATACATTATTTAATATCCTGAAGTTGTAGTGTATCTAATATTAAATTTGAGTATATTTTAAGTTTACTACTTCATCCTTGGAATTCATTATATTACTTGTGCTTATTTATTTCAGTATGAATGCATTAAAAGCCCATTTAATATATGCAGTGTAGTCTATACAATTTACAAATATGTGTAAATGTTTATTAAGTTTACACTGGCAGAATCATTTTACAATCGTACACACAAATCTATATTAAACAACACACCAGCAGCACAAGTAATGCGAAAAAATATGTTGAGTGGTTAAACTTATCGAATTCAAATGTCTCTTCAACTTGGTCTGTGACCAATCAGATTTTGTTGCTCACTGCCTTCAGCCAATCAGAGCTGCTGACGTCACGGTCGTCGTCTGAACCCCTCGCTCAGTCACTCAGGTGAATAGAGTGCCCCAGGAATGACGCGTTTTTGTAGACAAAGCCCAGAAGCGAGTTAGCATTTTAGCACTTCCGGTTCCAACTCCGTAAAGTCTATGGGTTTTTTTAATGGGTTTTTGCTAAATCGCCTGAAATAAGGTCTGTGGTTAACAAAGCCTCTAAATACTTTCACGTTTTGATCTATGACATAAAACACACCAGTTATAACCCACTTGTGATTTTTAAAACTTTTACTGTGTCTTAAAATCGGCAGTTGCTAACAAATTGCTAAAAGGGACTACTTCCTTTGGCGGGGACTTTAAGACGTCATCATGACAAACAGGACATTTGGACAGCATTTCTCATGAAAAAAGTGGATAAGTATTCATACACAGCGCAGATCATAATCAGCGAGCATGTTTTTAAATAGAGTTGTTTTCTAAATAAAGTTTGAGGACACTTGGTGGTGACGATGTTGATCCGCGGCCATGGTGTGCTGTAGTCCGTTTATAGCCTGCAATACCCCCTTAGGTCTATGGGAGATATAACATCTGGGGCACGTTCAAGCTCAAACCGGTGCGCAACGTTTTGCTACAGTTTCCGGGTTGAACAACATATTTTCTGGAAACAGTGTGCAACGGGTTTGAGATACGTTTTATCTCGTTTGGTGGGTGTGTCAAAAATGACAGCCCAATCAGCATCAATATACATATAAACCATGTGGTATTAAAAAACATTTTGCACCATTTTGTCAGGGCTGAATGCAGCCCAGCTTGTGTGCTGAGTAATTAATTAATTACTGATTTCATTAATTATTAATTACCTTTATCCAGGGTGACGCTAAGGGGTCCGGTTCTGTCAACGCCACCTTCATCCAGGATGACCCTGAGGGGTCCGGTTCAGTCAACACCACCTTGAGCCAGGGTGACGCTAAGGGGTCCGGTTCAGTCAATGCCACCTCCAGCCAGGATGACCCTGAGGGGTCCGGTTCTGTCAACGCCACCTTCATCCAGGATGACCCTGAGGGGTCCGGTTCTGTCAACACCACCTTCATCCAGGACGACGCCGAGGGGTCCGGTTCTGTCAACGCCACCTTCATCCAGGACGACACCGAGGGGTCCGGTTCTGTCAACGCCACCTTTATCCAGGACGACACCGAGGGGTCCGGTTCTGTCAACGCCACCTTTATCCAGGACGCCGCCGAGGGGTCCGGTTCTGTCAACGCCACCTTCATCCGGGACGACCCTGAGGGGTCCGGTTCTGTCAACACCACCTTCATCCAGGATGACCCTGAGGGGTCCGGTTCTGTCAATGCCACCTCCAGCCAGGATGACCCTGAGGGGTCCGGTTCTGTCAACACCACCTTGAGCCAGGGTGACGCTAAGGGGTCCGGTTCTGTCAACACCACCTTGAGCCAGGATGACGCTAAGGGGTCCGGTTCAGTCAATGCCACCTCCAGCCAGGATGACCCTGAGGGGTCCGGTTCTGTCAACACCACCTTGAGCCAGGGTGACGCTAAGGGGTCCGGTTCTGTCAATGCCACCTCCAGCCAAGGGCAAAGCCGAGGGGTCCGGTTCTGTCAACGCCACCTTCATCCAGGACGACGCCGAGGGGTCCGGTTCTGTCAACACCACCTTCATCCAGGACGACGCCGAGGGGTCCGGTTCTGTCAACGCCACCTTCATCCAGGACGACGCCGAGGGGTCCGGTTCTGTCAACACCACCTTCATCCAGGACGACGCAGAGGGGTCCGGTTCTGTCAACGCCACCTTCATCCAGGACGACGCCGAGGGGTCCGGTTCTGTCAACGCCACCTTCATCCAGGACGACGCCGAGGGGTCCGGTTCAGTCAACGCCACCTTCATCCAGGACGACGCCGAGGGGTCCGGTTCAGTCAACGCCACCTTCATCCAGGACGACGCCGAGGGGTCCGGTTCTGTCAACGCCACCTTCATCCAGGACGACGCCGAGGGGTCCGGTTCTGTCAACGCCACCTTCATCCAGGACGACGCAGAGGGGTCCGGTTCTGTCAACGCCACCTTCATCCAGGACGACGCCGAGGGGTCCGGTTCAGTCAACGCCACCTTCATCCAGGACGACGCAGAGGGGTCCGGTTCTGTCAACGCCACCTTCATCCAGGACGACGCTGAGGGGTCCGGTTCTGTCAACGCCACCTTCATCCAGGACGACGCCGAGGGGTCCGGTTCAGTCAACGCCACCTTCATCCAGGACGACGCAGAGGGGTCCGGTTCTGTCAACGCCACCTTCATCCAGGACAACGCCGATGAAGGTGTCTCCATCTCCTACGAATATTTGTTGTAGTTGTAGATGTTAGGAGTCACTGTATCTGGATCATGAATGTCCGAAGGGGTGTAGCCAATGTGTTTTGTTAGTTTGTGCTGACATCCTGCTGACTACGCCAAAATGTCAGATCAGATGGAATCCCCACATCAGAAATATCCAACCCCAGACGCCAGATCCTGTCAAGAGATAAGTGTTTTTTCTGGTGTCCAAAACCAGTAAAACCCATTAACAGCAAGTTTTGTCTGGTACCCAGAACTCTATAGACCTTATTTTCCAGAGAAACATGCGTGCCGCCATCTTTAGAATATTGTCTTTAAACTTCAGTTTTCGCGGTAGCCCTGTATATTTCTATGGCATCGCTGTTGAAGAATAATTAGCTGATGAAGTGGATTTACGTGTTGTAGAGTTAACAAAAGTTATCATGAGCATTGTAATGTTTAAAGCGGGTGTCTTAACAAATGTCAGTAGAACGGGAAGATTTTAAAATTAGCAGTTCATTCATAAATACATAAGATCGCTGTGGAAATACAAGCCGGAAGTCAAAAGACAACGAGCGCAGCGCTGAAAAGAGGCGGCTACATAAGGTCTATTAACAGTCTTAAATCAACCTAAAAGTTTGACTGAGAAAACCAGGAAAGAACAGAAGCAGGAGACAAAGCAATGATCAGAGTTTATTGAATACCCTTAGTTGTGTATGTTCGTCTGACCAGAACAAATACCAATGCAAAAACAATGGAGAATAAATTCTTCATAACAACGTCCTTTGATCTTAAAAACATCTGGAGAGGAGATAAAGATAAAGCACGTTTCTATTCACACCGAGTGCAAAACCAATATTCGTTGTGTAAATATCCAACAAATTCATGCCACTACATTAGAGCAAGCAAATGTTTAGCATGGTTTTCAGCTGAACGACTGCCAACAGGTAAGTAAAGTAAAAAAGTTAAGTCACGTACAGTATCACAGAACTTTAAAGGGGTCACGAATTGAGAAATCAACTTTTCCTCGAGCTTTTGATATATAAGAGGTCATCATACTATAAGAATATCCTGTAAGTTTCAGAACGGAAAACTTCCTTGTTAGTCCAATAAAAGCTTTTATTGAAACCAAATCCAGCGATCGACTAGAATGTCTATAGATGGTGAAACTCCGCCTCCACAGAAGAAATCAACGCCTACTTCATCATTGCAGCGTTAGCCCCGCCCACTGGTGTGTCAGTGAGATGAGGAGGAGAGAAGAGCGATACAGGACTAAAATAACATTACCTTTCAAAGGATCCTAATTTATTTTCATCAATGTGAATGTCTAGGTTGAGCTTTATTTATTAGTATATTAAAGTTCATTTCACTGTGGATTCTTTGATAAATCAATCGCATTTCGGTGAACAGACTTTTATGATATGGACTCGACAGTAATGCAAAAACATGTCAGTAACTGTGTTCATTCTGATGCCTGATCCGATATTAATGATTCATGTACAGTCAGATGATCTTTGTCTGTGTGTCAGTAAATCAAACCTAAACGCTCAACTTCACCTTGATTCTCTTAAGCCCTATTCGGACGGGATGTGGAGTAAAGTAATTTTACCTCAGGACGTCTGTAATGTTAATTGGCCAATTTGCTCGGGACAAGACATCTCAGTAAAACTAGCAGAAGTGGGAGGGCTAACTCGATTTACTCACTGTCGTCATGTGGGTATACGCTGTTTCCTGATACCATGTGCGCAAACACATACAATCTAAATATTTAAACTATATATAACAGTTAGGTCCGGTCAAACAATTTATTCATTAAATTCTCCTCTCAACAAAGACCTTCTGAAATTTTGTGGATATTTTTCTTACAAAAAAAAAAAATAATAATACATACGGCTCCAGGGAGTTAAAAAAGGTAAAACGGCAGAAATAAACATTAAAGTTAATTTTTATCTCTATAAAATTATATTTGTTTATTTAGCTGAAAAAAAAAAAAATCAGTAATAGATTTACAATGAATTTCATTTTAATTACCAATCTTGATTTTAATATTTAAATTTTAATTTTACATAAATCGCTTTTTAAAAATTATTACATAATATTATATACATAATTTAATTATTACATTTTAAATAGTTTAAAATACTTTTAAAAGTTAAATTAAATCATTTTTAATTAAATGAAATAATTTTAAATAGTGTAATCATTTTTAAAAATAAAATAGCTTAAATAACTTTTAAAAATTAAATTGAATCAATTGTAAATTAAATGGTGTATGGTAAATAGTGTAATAATTAAAAAAAAAATTCTTTACATTTAAATTATTTTAAATTAAATTAAATCATTTTAGATAGTGTAATTAAATATTTTTAAAGGAATTAATTAAATTTAAATCATTTAAATAATCATTTTAAATAGTGTAATTAAATATAATAAAATAAATGAATGAAATTACATTTAAAAATAATTTAAATAATTTTCAAAAAATAAAATGACATTTAAATTATTTTAAATTAAAAAATAATAGTTAATTAGTAATTTCTTTACATTTAAATTATTTTAAATCATTAAATCATTTAGAAATTTAGATAGTGATTAAATAATTTTTTAAAAATTAAAGAAATTACATGTACATTATTATAAATAATCATTTTAAATAGTGTAATTAAATAGTTAAAAAAACAATTAAATGAAAGAAATTGGGTACATTTAATTAATTTTAAATAATTAAATCATTTTAATAGTGTACTTAAATTATTTCTCATTTAAATAACTTAAAAAAAATCTATTACATTTAAATTATTTTAATATATTTAAAAAAATAATTTAAAATTTAATTAAATAAAATAACCCCCTGGAGCCGTATGTATTTTTTTTTTTTTTTTTGTAAGAAAAATATCCATATTTAAACTTTATAAAGTAAAATATCGAGCTTCCGGCTAAACATACAGCTTCCGGTTTAAACTCACAGTCCAAAATCAAAACAAAAAATGATACTGCATGGAGAACACACACACAATCCTCAGAAAGGTGTCAAAAATGAATCATTTATTTTGATGAGTTTTGTGAGAAAGAATCTTTTTACAGCGATATTTAACAAAAGGAACCGAGGAAGCAGACGTTCAGTATAAACAGATGAAGGTCAGGCCGCGCGGACGCTGAAGAACGGCAGCGCTCTGATGAAAGAGTCCAGTTTGGTGTTGAACAGGTCGCTCTGAAGAGTCTCTCCCAGCACACACAGCGGGTTCTTCACGATGTACTCCACGTACAGCTGCGGTCAGACAGAAGCACGGTTACTAGGGCTGGGTATCGACACAGTTTTCACAATTCGATTCCATTACTATTCACGTGCTTTCGATTCGATTACGATTTCGATTCGATTCGATTATTTTGGATGTAGTATTTCAGTTTCAGCACATGGCAAATTTTCTAGAGGAATAAAATCTCCAGTAATGCTGTAAACTACACATGAGAGTCAGCTGGTGCTACTGTAATAATACTGAAGGTTAAATTAACTTATTTATATACGAACCCTTAAATTACACTCAATGATGTTTTTATTATAAATAAAGTTTAGAATTACATAATCATATTTCTACTCCAATTCTTTTTTTTTTTTTTAAATATAAACATTTAAATCGCGGCTGTCATGACTGATTTATTCAAACATGCATTAAATATTGAAGAACATGATAATGAATATGTAACGGTGCACAGCTATATTTATCTTTCTAGAGCACTTTTCTAGCTGACTAATGAGTTTATGGTCACTGAATGTGTTTTTCTGAGGTAAATGTGACGTCACGTGACACTGAAGCTGTTTTATTGAGGTTGAAGCACTGATTGAGCGATTACACGAGACATGATACGGATTTCAGTAAGTTGTACTGTATATTTTAACATACCTTCAGATGTTCATGTTTATTTCGCTGTAACTGGTATTAAAGCGGAGGAGAGGATGATCACATGCTTCTCTTTAACTGAGGCGCTAAAGCGATCCGTCACGCCACATTAAACAGCACCAAAACGCTATTTATTTTCTGAATCTCATAATAAGATGGACGTCATGTGAAATCTGAGACTTTGCTTCATATCAAAAGTAACAAAGATTATTGCGATTTATTGGATGGGAGGCGCTACATATTCTGCTCATTCAACAGCTGAAAACAGACTAGACTAATCGATTCTTGGGATTTAAGAATCGATATCGGTTCGTAAAAATGAGAAACGATTGAAATCGAGAAATCGATATTTTTTACCCAGCCCTAACAGTTACCACAGTAAAACAGAGAGCAGTACTAGAGTACAGCGAGGGTCTTACGGTGCTGTAGATCTGCTGCAGTGTGTCTCTGCAGTTCGGCACGCCGAGGTCCGTGTTCATCACCAGTTTGATCCCAGTCGGGGTTTCATAATAATGCAGCTTATAGCGGCTGGTCTGGAACGCCAGAAAGCCATCTTTCCTGAAGTGTTTGGATAAGGAAAACACACACACACACACACACACACACACACACACTCTCTCTCTCATCAGAGGAAGGATACATGTCCAGCGGACTCATCTTGCTGACGAAGGA
Source organism: Chanodichthys erythropterus (assembly GCF_024489055.1). Lineage (NCBI taxonomy): Eukaryota > Metazoa > Chordata > Actinopteri > Cypriniformes > Xenocyprididae > Chanodichthys > Chanodichthys erythropterus. The sequence continues at coordinate 38,656,611 of NC_090240.1, forward strand.
CCGGATAGAGAACAGCATCCCGTACATCAGCTTAAACTCCTGACGACAGAGGGAACATGACAATGACGCCACTCTCACGTCATAATGACGACAGATATGACAACATGAGCAATAAATCATATGTGCAACTCTCTCTACAGAGATTTAAATGACAAAAGAGAGAGCATAAACAATTTACAAGTAATTAAAGCAAAATTGTACCTCATCTTTGGAGATTCCCGCCTGTTTCTTGCGGTTCCACTCGCTGTAGTGAAGGCAGGAGCCGTTGCGGTCGAATATGTATAAGTTATGAACGGTCATCTGAGAGAAATGAGATGATCAGACACATATCATCAGTATAACACAAGATAAACACTGTGTCGATGTTGTTTTTACTCATATTCATCACAGTACACGCTGAATGATTTTATTATTTACCTTCCGCGCGGCGTCCGCCCTCAGACTGACCCGAGACCTGCCTGAACAAGTATCAAACACTTCCTAATATGCTTCAAACAATCATTATTTTACAAATGTTTTTTATTTTTTATTTTTATTATGTAATGCATTCCCGCAGCTGTGTTTCCTAATCTATCAGACAGGCGTGATCGTTTAAGTCAGGCATATGTGCGGACTCCCGCCGTGGGGTCCTTCTTCAGTAAGGTTGTTTAGAGAAGATGGCGGCAGCTCTGCAGTATCCAGCTAATGTTTCGTCTTTTAACTCTTATAATGATTTATTTCCCGACTGGACGCAGAGGGAAGTCAGCACAGGGGTGAGGAGCAGTGTTAATTACACTGATAATCTCAGTTAATCGAGCTGAAACGCGTTAATTAGCTCATAGACGGACGAGACTCGGTGAATGATGCAGCAGAACTGAACGATCTCCTGAAATATGAATTTATCTCATATTTCTGTCTGTTATTCTCCTGTTTATTACTGTAAAGATGTTTGATTTAGAAATAAATGCGACTTGATTGAGAGTAAATAGTTTAAGTAATTTGTATGTATGTATATATATATATTATTATATATAATAATTTTTATTTTTTTTTTTAATTAACGTTAGTAATAGTAAATATAACATTTATTGTTATGGTTAATAGATTTTGTTATAATTTGGATCAATCCAAACTGTGCAAGCAGATAAAACAACAGAACTAAACATTAAATTTAATGTTTATCTCTATAAAATTATATTTATTTATTAATTTATCTGAAATTTATCTGATTTTTTTTTAGTAATATCTATTAATTTTATTTTAATTAATTTTAATTTTAAATCGTTTTTTAAAAATGATTTCAAATAATTTTTAAATAGTTTAAATGACTTTTTAAAGTTAAATTAAATCATTTTAATTAAATAAAATAATTTTAAATAGTGTAGTAATTTAAAAAAAAAGTAATATAATTTTAAATAATTAAATCTTGCATAATTTAATTAAATTTTAAATAGTTTAAATAACTTGTTTAAACTAAATCAATTAAATTAAATAATCTTAAATAGTGTAATAATTTAAAAAAAATAATATCTTTACATTTTACATGTTAAATAATTAAATCATTTTAAATAATTAAAATCATTTTAGATAGTGTAATTAAAAGTTTTTTTTAAATAAATTAATTATAATTAAATTATTTTAAATAATCATTTTAAATAGTGGAATTAAATATTTTTTTTAAAAATTAAAGAAATTGATTACATTTAAATGATTTAAATAAATATTTTAGATAGTGTAATTAAATAATTTTAAAAATTAAATTTAAAGAAATTGCATTTAAATTATTTTAAATAATTAAATCAAATCATTTTAAAAGTGTACTTAAATTATTTTTTAAATTTAAATTATTTAAAAAAAAAATAATAATTTTATGAAATCATTTTTAATAATTAATATTAAATAATATTCTTAGTTTTCTGTTCTTCATTTTAAAGTAATATGATTGATGTGAATGTGATCGTTTGTTCAGACCACCATCATGGCGGTGGAGTTTGATGGTGGAGTTGTGATCGGCGCCGACTCCCGCACGACCACCGGGTGAGAGAGATTATTTAAGTTTATGTTATAATATTTGATAATATTTTCTTCTATTATACAGATGTTTTTATTATTATTTTATATATATATGCTTTGGTAATATTGTATTATTTACATTCATGCCAATAAAGCAGTTTTGAATTTGAGAGAGAGGTACTGCGTATGAGTTTGATGATTGTCTAACAGAAATATGATCTGTGCAGCGCTTACATCGCCAACCGCGTGACGGATAAACTCACGCCCATCCACGATCGGATCTTCTGCTGTCGCTCGGGCTCGGCGGCCGATACGCAGGCCATCGCTGACGCCGTCACTTACCAGCTGGGCTTCCACAGGTACAGAGACCACCATCACCTTTATCGTAATCATGGGCAATATGACCAGCGCTGGGTTTCCCGAAACCTTCTTAACTCTACGTCGTTCTTAAATTATACCTTAAGCTGTACCTTAACGTTCATGCTAAGAGACCACGTCATCGGGAAACCCAGCGCTGGACCTTATATGAGTCGTGTGTTTCACATTAGAGATCTGTGTTCAAGTATATTTAGCTGGAACTCTGAACTTCTCTCTGGGCTTCAGTATCGAGCTGGACGAAGCTCCTCTGGTCCAGACGGCGGCCAGTCTGTTCCGGGACATGTGCTACAGGTACAGAGAGGAGCTGATGGCCGGGATCATCGTGGCCGGCTGGGACAAACGGAGGGGCGGACAGGTACGGCTTCAGCAGGAGCAGCACTCACAACAGCAGGAGCAGGAGATGTGCTCACCTGTGTGTGTGTGTTCAGGTGTACACGGTGCCGGTTGGAGGGATGATGACCAGGCAGCCGGTGTCGGTCGGTGGATCCGGCAGCAGCTACATCTACGGATATGTGGATTCAAACTACAAAGCCGAAATGAGCAAAGAGGAGTGTCTCAAATTCACTGCAGGAGGTCAGACACACACTCACTCACACATGTTGTGTTTCTGTGAATTGTGGGGACTTTCCATAGGCGTAATGCATTTTATACTGTACAAACCGTATTTCCTATCCCCCTACCCTACCCCTAACCCTAAACCTAACCATCACAGGAAACTGTGCACACCTTTACTTTCTCACAAAAGCATCATTTAGTATGTTTATTAATCCATTTACATTGTGGGGACTGCTGGCTGGTTTATATTACATCGTGAGAATGTATTTTACCCAAGGCTGCGGGACGTGTGAGGAGTCGCCTGTCAATGGCGTCATACCCGCGTTACCCTCGGTTTCCGGTTTATTTAGTAGTAACCATGGAAACACCAAAGGCGTTTTAATATTTACACGTTTTAATAGACAAGGGAACAACTGTTTTGATATATTTATAGACAGAAAACTAATTATTGTTATATAGCTCAACACATGTATTGTTTAAATCTAATTCTCTAGATGTTTTGCGAGTCTCATGCTTTACCACGCCTCAGAGAAAAACACTATTGTGTGAAGTAGCTAACATAGCATAATCAGATGCAGCTTTATTTTTAGTAACAGTAATACAGCATTTTTTCCATCCTACAGTACGTTTGAAAATGAATTGCATGTCATTTATCAACACAATCATCCAGCATTTAATATGATATTGTAAAATGGATCTATCTTACTGCAGTGTGTAACAGTGTCTCACAGCAGCCGCCGAGCGAACGCACAGAGTAACGTTATAACATCATTTTCAACACGCTCAAATGTATCTAATATGATAAACAGAGCTGTGTTTCCTCATACTCATGACTGGAAAAGCGGAAGCGGCGCCGGCGACTGTGTCATAATAAAAGTCCCGCTGCTCGTGAGGCGTGTGTTGATCAATCGCTCCAGCTCCTCGTTCAGCTCCACAACACTCGTTCCTGCTCTGCTTCACACTACAGTAACGTTAATAATCACATCCATGAACATGAGTTCTGCCCGAGTCCAATCCCTATTATTTTTTCCACCGGCTGTGATGTGAAGACCACATTTACATTTACATTTACATTTAGTCATTTAGCAGACGCTTTTATCCAAAGCGACTTACAAATGAGAGTAGTAGAATCAATTAAATCAACATGAGAACAACAGTGTATAAGTGCTGAGTGAAGTCACAGTTATGTCAGTAAAGTGCTCATAGCGAATTTTTTTTTTTTTTTTTTTTTTCTTTTAAATAAATAAATACACAGATAGGAGAAGAATATTAGTCAAGGTAAGTGCTACTTCTACTGGGTCAAGTGCTGACGAAAAAGATACGTCTTTAGCATTTTTTTGAAAATGGCTAGAGACTCGGCTGCTCGGATAGAGCGTGGTAGGTCATTCCACCAGCCAGGAACAGTCCCGGAGAAGGTCCGTGAGAGTGATTTTGTGCCCCTATGTGATGGCACCACAAGGCGCCGTTCACTTGCAGAACGCAGGTTTCTGGAGGGCGCGTAAGTCTGAAGTAGTGAGTTAAGGTATAGCGGTGCAGAGCCAGCTGTCGTTCTGTAAGCAAACATCAGAGCCTTGAATTGGATGCGAGCAGCTACTGGCAGCCAGTGCAGACTGATGAAGAGAGGGAGTGACGTGCGCTCTCTTCGGTTCGTTGAAGACCAGTCTTGCTGCAGCATTTTGGATCAGTTGTAGAGGCTTGATAGTGCATGCTGGAAGGCCAGCCAAGAGAGCATTACAGTAGTCCAGTCTGGATAGAACAAGAGCTTGGACAAGAATTTGTGTGGAATGTTCAGATAGGAAGGGTCTAATCTTCCTGATGTTGTACAAGGCAAATCTGCAGGACCGGGTCGTTGCTGCAACATGATCTGTGAAGGTTAGACAATCATCCATCACCACTCCAAGGTTTCTGGCTGTCCTGGAAGGAGTGATGGTTGAAGACCCAAGTTGAACTGAAAGGTTGTGATGAAGTGTTGGGTTTGCACCGATCACAAGCAGTTCCGTTTTGCAAGGTTGAGTTGGAGGTGGTGGTCCTTCATCCAGGCAGAAATGGCTGTCAGGCAGGCTGTGATGCGACCAGCAACCGTCGGATCATCTGGTTGGAATGAGAGGTAGAGTTGTGTGTCATCAGCATAACAGTGATGGGAGAAACCATGATCCTGAATGACCGATCCTAGTGATGACGTGTAGATGGAGAAGAGAAGTGGACCAAGCACAGAGCCCTGAGGTACCCCAGTAGCAAGATGATGTGACTTGGACACCTCACCTCTCCAAGATACCCTGAAGGACCTACCTGAGAGGTAAGACTCGAACCACTGGAGCGCGGTTCCCGTGATGCCCTTCGACATGAGTGTAGACAGGAGGATCTGGTGGTTCACTGTGTCAAAGGCAGCAGACAGGTCCAGCAAGATGAGTACTGATGATTTTGAAGATGCTCGTGCCAGGTCTCAGGGCTTCAGTGACTGAGAGCAGGGCAGTCTCAGTAGAGTGGCCACTCTTGAAACCAGACTGGTGGTTGTCAAGGAGGTTGTTCTGTGAGAGATAAGTAGACAGTTGGTTGAATACAACTCTCTCAAGTGTCTTAGCAATGAAAGGAAGAAGGGATACTGGTCTGTAGTTTTCTAAAAGAGCTGGATTCAGAGTGGGTTTCTTAAGCAGTGGGGTAATCCTAGCCTGCTTAAAAGCTGTGGGAAATGTTCCAGTGTGAAGGGAGGAATTGATAATGTGAGTGAGTGCAGGTAGAATTGAGGAGGAGATGGCCTGAAGAAGAGGAGTGGGGATAGGGTCTAGCGGACAGGTAGTAGGGTGATTGGAAAGAATGAGTTTGGAAACATCTGCCTCAGAAAGCATGGAGAAGGAGGGGAGAATTTGTGTGTTTTCAATTAAGATGTTCTTGTCAGTGTGTGGTGTGGAGAATTGGCCGCTGATGGTTGTTATTTTATGTGTGAAGAAAGTGGCAAAGTCATCAGCTGTAAGAACTGATGTGGGAGGGAGGGGAGGAGGGCAAAGAAGAGAAGAGAAGGTTTTGAAAAGTGTTCGGGAGTCATTTGAGTTGTTAATTTTAGTGTGATAGTAGGAGGTTTTAGCATTGGTGACATTAGTAGAGAAAGAAGAAAGGAGTGACTGATATAAGCTAAGGTCAGTAGGATTTTTAGATTTGCGCCACTTCCTCTCTGCAGCCCTGAGTCTAGACCGATGCTCACGGAGAACATCAGAGAGCCAGGGGGCAGAGGGGTGGCGCGGGCTGGTCTGGTTAAGAGGGGGCAGAAATCATCTAAGCAGGATGATAGAGTGGTGCAGAGAGTGTCAGTAGCAGTGTTAGTGTCCATTGATGAGAATTGGTTAGCGGGAGGAAGTGTGGATGAGACCGAAGAGGATAGATGAGATGGTGAGAGGGAGCGTAGGTTTCGGCGAAAAGTGACGTGTGGTGGGGTGTGTGATGAGTTGGGGGTCAGGTTGAGTGTGAAAGTAATGAGAAAGTGGTCTGAGGTGTGTAGGTGGAGTAACCAGTGTATTGTCGGTGGAGCCACAGCGTGTGTAGATGAGGTCCAATTGGTTACCTGATTTGTGGGTAGCTGAGGTAGCCACTCGCTTGAGATCAAATGAGGCAAGCAGCGTGTGGAAGTCAGCAGCCTGAGGTTTGTCTAGATGGATGTTGAAGTCACCAAGTACTAGCAGAGGAGTGCCATCCTCAGGGAAGGATGAGAGTAACACATCCAACTCCTCCAAGAAGTTACCTAGCTGACCTGGGGGACGATAGACAACTACAACATGAATTTTGGTAGGGTAGGTGATGGTAATTGCATGTGATTCAAATGAGCCATTTTCAGAGAGAGATGGTAAAGGATTGAACTTCCATTCATTGGACATAAGCAAACCAGTACCACCACCCCTCCCAATCTGGCGTGAGGTGTGAGAGAAAGTGAAATTAGAGGAGAGGGCTGCTGGTGTGGCAGTGTCCTCTGGTTTGATCCATGTCTCAGTCAGAGCCATGAGATGGAGAGCTGAATAAGTAGCAATAGCTGTGATGAACTCTGCTTTGTTGACAGCAGACTGACAATTCCAGAGCCCAATCGAAATAGAAAACAATGTACTAGGTGACATGGGTAAAGAACACAGGTTGTTATGGTTGCGCTGGTTACAGCGTGTAGCATGCGATTTACGAGGGTTAGTAATAGTGGGAATTTGGAAGCACATATCTAAAACAAGTCAAAAGACAGACAAGAACACACGGTATAAAGAGGAAAGAAAGAAAAGAGCAATACTCAAGTGCCTTGTCGGTGTCGTTGCTCGGTGGAGTCGCACAGGTAGAGTCGCTGGTCTTTACACTCTTCGGTCTTCACACGAGGAGGGCTTCACATGAGGGCTGCCGCGTCCGCTGCCGCGGTACACTGTACACTTATACCAGCTTATTACAACGTTAGTTCAGCAGACCACGCCTTACTGACTCAGAGCAAACGAAACCAAACGCGATTTGCCACGTGACCTCAGTAAACAAGCAGTAAAGCAACTATACAGCACTAAAATCAACTAGAAACGACAGCAAAACACTTACAGTATGCAGATCCTCTTGTAGCTTCAATGATTCTCTCTAATGAATGCTAAATAACAACTGTTTATATACTAAGCTGGCTTTGACCACGCCTTACTGACTCAGAGCAAACGAAACCAAACGCGATTTGCCACGTGACCTCAGTAAACAAGCAGTAAAGCAACTATACAGCACTAAAATCAACTAGAAACGACAGCAAAACACTTACAGTATGCAGATCCTCTTGTAGCTTCAATGATTCTCTCTAATGAATGCTAAATAACAACTGTTTATATACTAAGCTGGCTTTGACCACGCCTTACTGACTCAGAGCAAACGAAACCAAACGCGATTTGCCACGTGACCTCAGTAAACAAGCAGTAAAGCAACTATACAGCACTAAAATCAACTAGAAACGACAGCAAAACACTTACAGTATGCAGATCCTCTTGTAGCTTCAATGATTCTCTCTAATGAATGCTAAATAACAACTGTTTATATACTAAGCTGGCTTTGACCACGCCTTACTGACTCAGAGCAAACGAAACCAAACGCGATTTGCCACGTGACCTCAGTAAACAAGCAGTAAAGCAACTATACAGCACTAAAATCAACTAGAAACGACAGCAAAACACTTACAGTATGCAGATCCTCTTGTAGCTTCAATGATTCTCTCTAATGAATGCTAAATAACAACTGTTTATATACTAAGCTGGCTTTGACCACGCCTTACTGACTCAGAGCAAACGAAACCAAACGCGATTTGCCACGTGACCTCAGTAAACAAGCAGTAAAGCAACTATACAGCACTAAAATCAACTAGAAACGACAGCAAAACACTTACAGTATGCAGATCCTCTTGTAGCTTCAATGATTCTCTCTAATGAATGCTAAATAACAACTGTTTATATACTAAGCTGGCTTTGACCACGCCTTACTGACTCAGAGCAAACGAAACCAAACGCGATTTGCCACGTGACCTCAGTAAACAAGCAGTAAAGCAACTATACAGCACTAAAATCAACTAGAAACGACAGCAAAACACTTACAGTATGCAGATCCTCTTGTAGCTTCAATGATTCTCTCTAATGAATGCTAAATAACAACTGTTTATATACTAAGCTGGCTTTGACCACGCCTTACTGACTCAGAGCAAACGAAACCAAACGCGATTTGCCACGTGACCTCAGTAAACAAGCAGTAAAGCAACTATACAGCACTAAAATCAACTAGAAACGACAGCAAAACACTTACAGTATGCAGATCCTCTTGTAGCTTCAATGATTCTCTCTGTCCCACATGTCCCAAGATTCAGCACTCAAACTTGGCGTCATCAAGCTACGCCTTTGTTTTGAATAGGCCTCTAGCGGACAGAAAATATTACATACTGCACCTTTAAGTCATAATATTGAGAAACTCCTGACTTAATATCTCTTTATATTGAGAAAATGCCTCATAATACTAACTTACTGTGATAACAAGAAACTTTCTCATTATGACACATTAAGTCATTATTATGAGAAACTTTCTCAATATAATGAGATTATGACTTACAGAATTATATTTTTTTTTCTCAATTGTGGTGGAAACAGGCTTCCATAGTTATCTATGTGAATATATAGTAAAGTGTAATTTATTCCTGAATTTTCAGCATCATTACTCCAGTCTTCAGTGTCACATGATCCTTCAGAAATCATTCTGATATGATGATTTGCTGCTCAAGAAACATTTGATTATCAATGTTGAAAACTCTTCATATTTTGTGAAAACTGATACATTTTATTTTTAAATGGGATCTTTTGTAACATTATAAATGTCTTTACTGTCACTTCTGATCAATTTAATGCATCCTTGATGAATCAAACCATTAATTTCTCTTTGTTAAAGGGTTAGTTTGCCCAGAAATTAAATTTGTCCTTAATTACTCACCATCATGTCATTCCACTCCTGTAAGACTTTAATTCATCTTGAAATGAACATCTTTTTAATGAAATCTGAGTGATTTCTGGAGTAGACTGGAGTAATGATGCTGAAAATTCAGCTTTGATCACAGGAATAAATTACACTTTACTATATATTCACATAGAAAACAGCTGATTTACACTGGAATAATGTTACTGTTTTTGATCAAATAAATGCAGCCTTGGTAAGCAGAAGAGACTTTTCAAAAATGTTGTTTTTTTTTTTGTTTGTTTTTTTAAATTGCACAAATGTTTTTATCAGTCGTACCATTAGATCATCTGTGTGTGTGTGTGTGTGTGTGTGTGTGCGCAGCGCTGGCTCTGGCCATGGAGAGAGACGGCTCCAGCGGAGGAGTGGTGAGACTGGCTGTCATCACGGAGCAGGGAGTGGAGAGACAGGTCATCCTCGGGAACCAGTTACCACAGTTCTCCACCGTCTGAATCCCACCGATCTGTCCGTTAGGAAAACCTCAAGGTGTTTCTGTAGATGTTTGTCATACAAAGTTCCAATAAACATGACTTCTTTCAAACCGTTCTGTGTGTTACTGTTTTATTCAAAGATCCCAAATGTTTCAGTGGAAGTGTTTTCGCTTTTACATTTGCTCGTTTGTCTGCTGTTTGATGAACAATGACAGACACATTTCAATCATTATATTGCAAGTCTGTTTGTCACAGATTTACATATGCCACCTTTAAAATATGTGGAATGGAACCAAATGAGAAAAGGTAAAACATGGTAAATGAATAACACTTGTCTTTTTGGAGCTGCTTTACAGCAGTTTGAGTTTCTCATTTAATGTTTGCATCATTGTTTATTACTGCGACTCTGCTTTGAAACAATATGTACTGTATGAAACTTGAGTTATATATAACAAACGTTAAAAGAAGACAACTAAGAGTTATATATATTAAAGAGGGAGATCATTCCAGACCTTTATATGAAACTGGGAATTAGCCTGAAGATGTCTTAAAAACGGTGTGAAGGTTTGATAACGGAGTGCTGAGAAAAAGGCGTGAGATTTCTCTTTAAAATAAGAGATTCGAAGGTGATTCATGTACACATACACTAGCTCAGGAGAGATTGCTAATAACGGCAGTATTACCCTCATGTCGTTCATCTTCAGAACACAAATTAAGATATTTTTGATGAAATCCAATGGCTCAGTGAGGCCTGCATAGCCAGCAATGACATTTCCTCTCATTTTTTTTTGGCACACAAAAAGTATTCTTGTCACTTTATATTATTAAGATAGAACCACCACATTTTAAATATGTTTTTAGTACCTTTATGGATCTTGAGATTTACAGTGTCATTGCTGTCTATGAAAGCCTCACTGAGCCATCTCAGATTTCATCAAAAATATCTTAATTTGTGTTCTGAAGATGAATGAAGGTCTTACGGGTGTGGAATGACACGAGGGAGAGTAATAAATGACAGAATTTTCATTTTTGGGTGAACTAACCCTTTAAATCGCATTGAATAAAAGCGTCTGATTACACTGCAAATGTTTTCCAGCACAAATATCTAAACTTCCTTAAATCAAGACACATTTCTTGAAGAAGCAAAACACCTGAAGATATGAAGTCTTGATTTCTGAAAAATGCTTCAAAATTAAGTGACTTTACGCAAAAAAAAACAAACAAAAAAAGTACAAATGTGACAGAAAAATCTAATTTTCCCTTTATTTTTCTGTAGCTGCATTGAAACAATATTGTGAAAAGTGCTACACAAATAAAACATGGCTTGGAATCAATCAATATTTTAGAGTTAATGGATGAGACCAAATTATGTCCAATGGCGGTTCACTCCAGAGCGATTGTGGAGGGCTGGCCAATCAGAGAGCAGGACCTCTGATAGGCCACACCCCCCTCCGCCAGCTCCCATTCCCCAACCACCCACTGCATCTCCTGCTGTCGTCCTCGGTCCTCCCTCAGGATCAGACTGTAGCGAGCAGTCGTTCCCTCTCTGCTCTGCACCCAGCGTTCCTCTTCCTCTCTCCATCCATCTGCTTCCTCTTCTTGGCTAATCACCCTGTACAGCGTCTTCCTGAACACTTCCCCGCTCACCAACGGCTCTTGTTCTTTATCTCTCGCTTCGTCTGCCACAGATACCGCTTCTATTTTAGAAGAAACATCTTTCCTTTCAGTCTCACTTGCTCCGTACTGCTCCTCCCTCTGGTTGATGAAGAGGACGCTCCGGAATACGGCTTGAACGTCTTTGATCTGTTCTAGGGCTAAAAAGCTCACGCTCTCACCCTCATTCTCCCTTGTCTGGGTGTTTTCAGCGCATCTGTATGCCCGTAGGATGACCCCATCGCTGGCTAAGCGAGCCAAGCTGTGACGCTTGAGCCGCCGGTAGATGGTAAGGTAGTTTCTCAGGAGCCAAAGAAACAGAAAACAGGACGTGAGCGCCGACAGCACACACAGCAACACAAAGCCAGCAAATAACCACCAGCACCATGGAAGCATCCTTCCATCCACATCACGAGCATCTGCCCAGTGCGGACCAACACTGGTCGGCGGTTCTGTTCGGGCAGTGATCCGTTCAGCGGTTGGCAGTTCAGTCTGGACCACGATCCAGGTGTGCGGTTCAGGTGGGGTGGTACTTTGAAGTTGAGATCTGGTAGTAATGGATCCAACGGTTGGTGGTTTGGTGTGGACCGTGATCGTTGTCATGGAGGTGTGCGGGTCCAATTGGCCAGTACTTTGATTGGGTCCAGTGGTTGGCGACTCAGACATTGTGTGTTGTGTGTCGGCAAGTGATTCGGTGGTGTCTCGGTGATAACTCGGTGGTGAAGTGGAAATATCTGGTAAAAAAGTGACTGGACTGGACGAGGGAGTGGTCCAGAAATCAAACCATTTTACATCCTCAACTGTGACCCAGGACCCAGTGGAGGTCCAGGTTTTGGTGGAAGTGGGTAGGTGGGTAATGGTGGTGGTGTCGTGTGGAGCATTCGGAGATTGAGGGGTGGATATTGGCTTTACTAAGATTCTGGTAGAGGAGGAGTGGAAATCCAAGTCTCCGCTGGGGTAGAGGGGTGGATCTGGAGGGCAGAAGTCATTCTCCTCCAGTTCAATGATGGGTCGCTGGAATAGGTGAGGCGGTCCAGAACACACAACGGTGTCGGCAGCAGGAATGATGTCGTTCGGTCCGTCATGCTTGTATACGTTGTGTTCCTGGTCATTCAGGTAGCTGTGGAGGTAACCTACGGCACAGCTGCAAATCCAGGGATTGTAGGACAGGAAAACGTAAGGTAACTCGGGTTTAGATGAGAAGAACCCATCGGGCATCAGCGAGACGCTGTTATTCTCCAAATCAAATGTCTTCAGGCCGCTGGAAGACACTCGCTCCAGAAGGCGAAGCGGCAGGGCGGGAAGCTTATTCTGAGACAGATTAATGATCTCCAGACGTGGCAGTTCACTGAAGGTGGCGTCATGAAGGGAACGAATCTGGTTGCCGTCCAAGTAGATCTCCATCAGGTTGGGAGCGCAGCGGAACACCAGTCCTCCCAAACCAGTTAACCTGTTACCAGACAAACGCAACACGCTCAGGTTCTCAAGCACTGGACCTGAAAGAAACACAAATAGAGTTTGAGATCTTCTCTGAGTCTTGTGTGAGATGACTGCAGTGCTTCTGTTTACCTGGCGGTTCCAGCGTGGTGATGTGATTGTGGCTCAGGTCCAGCTCGTGCAGCTGTGTGAATCCAGAATACGAGGACCAGGACAGAGAACTGAAGTGGTTTTGTGTGAGAACCAGAACCTGTGTGTCTGGCTGGATCCCGTCAGGAACAGCCGTCAGGTTCTGACCCACACAGCTCACGCGGGGCCGGTGGTCCTTGTTCATGTCTCCCGGACAGCTGGCGCTCATGACGACGCCGCACTGCATCATGAGGAAGATGAAGGGTCGCATGATGAAGACTGGAAGAAACCAAGGCATTTTTGAGATCTCACAAAACAGCTTAAGAACATGTTCATTGCAAATTTCACTACAAAATCAAAAGAGAAATATTTTGATTAAAGAAACTAAAGACATTATTTTCTCCCCAAACTCTCAATGTAAAAAAGATGGATTATTTTGTCATCTTTATTTTATTATGTGAAGTACACTGTTGTTCAAAAGTCTCTGGTCAGTAAGAAAATTAACATTTCTGTTAATCAAGGACACATTGAATTGATCAAAAGTGACAGTAAAGTTGGTGCCGATAGCCTAGTGGTTAGAGCGCAGACATATGGCGCAAATGAGTTCACGGTGACCCGAGTTTGATTCTCGTCTCGAGGTCCTCTGCCGATCCTGCCCAATGCTTTCCTGTCTGCTCTCTACTGTCCTCTCCAAATAGAGGGACAAAAAGCCCATACATATAACTTCAAAAAAAAGTGACAGTAAATATATTTATAATGTTACAAAAAATATTTTTATTCATTAAAATAATCCTGAAATTTAAAAGGTATCGTGGTTTCTACAGAAATATGAAGCAGCTCAACAGTTTTCAACATTGATTAATAATCATAAATGTTTCTTGAGCATCAAATCATCATATCAGAATGATTTCTGAAGGATCATGTGACACTGAAGACTGGAGTAATGATGCTGAAAATTCAGCTTTGATCACAGGAATAAATGACACTTTACTATATATTCACATAGAAAACAGCTGATTTACATTGTAAAAATACTTCAAAATTTTTACTGTATTTTTGATCAAATAAGACATTCAAAAGCATAAAACAATCTTACCTACGCCAAACTTTTGAATCAGTGTACGTTTGTAAAGCAGAATTTTAAATACACATCATGACAGTAAGATTTACTACAGAATTAGAATGTTCTTGAGAATAATGTCACAACAGAAAAATCTTAACGGTCCCTAAAATAGGCTCCATGTATTTTATGCAAAATATAATTGACATCTTTATGAGATACTCAAATATAACAGTAGAAAACAGTAATAACAGTGATAGAAAACAACAGTATTGTCTTCACCACACCACACAAATGTGATTCAGAATAAATAATAATATATGTTTGTTTATTGAGTCCGTACCTCTGAGAACTGACGTCCGTATGAAGCCGGTTTCCTCTCGTCTGGATGGAGAGCATCATCTGTTCTGCTGGATTCACAGCTCTATCTCTCTTCCTCAGTATCAAACACAAACCACAAGCGCTTCTCCATATATGAGCATATATGCAATGACTTGAACACAATGGGTTTTTCCACATCAACCCCTGGCCTTTCATTCTTCCTTGGGTACAAAAACACGTTTCCTGGGAAAGACTTTAATTTCTCTAAAAATCTAAAGCAATTATTATTATTGTAAAATGCATCTGTATGTTCTGAAGGAAATGTGAAACCTTTTGTAAAATGATGTTGGTGATGTTGGTGCTTGTTCAATAGCTTTATGTGGTCATAGATATTGTTTAATCTTTTTTACGGTTTTAAGCTAGATTGCTCAGAAAAACACCGTCTTCAACAAACACCAACAGAATTATTCTGCAGTTTCTTCAGTCAGACATTGAGGAGATAAACTACAAAAACACCAGAAACAATGTTGTTTTTATACATTTTCCTTTAATGACATTTTGCAGTTTTTAAACAGACATTTTTTAAAACTCAAAAAAGTAACTCAAAATCCAGAATAAAAGAGCAACAGAAGAGCAGAAACAGAAGCGGCAGCTTGTGTCCCATGACACATGTGAGGTTCATCATGTCGGAAACAGAACGTCAACCTCAAAAAAACAAAAACAAAACACACAAGTGAAGAATGCATGTGTGTGTTTGTGCAAATGAACTCAGCGGATTTCCTCCATAAACATACGTGACGGCACAAACACACATTAATCAATTAAATCATAATCAAACCAAAGAGGGCATGATGAAACTAAACAAGCATCATATTACGGCAGGAAACAGTCTGCAAGGGTAAATAAGAGACATCATCATCATCATCAAAACACACACGACACAGTCAGAAGATTGTCCTGAAGTGTTAAAGGTCACGGTCAGCAATGCTCCTGTGCTACTTGAGTGATGTCATGTCTAAAGGTAAACTCGCATAACCCCGCCCACCTGCGACACAGTTACCATGACATCACTGAACACAAGAACAGCCCCCCGCGTCTCGTTTGCTCTGTCTGACGGGATACAGTGGAAATCTCCAGTGAGTGGAAATCGCCAGTGAGTATCTCAAATAGGAATCTCCAGTGGTAATCCAAAGAGGAATTATCCAGTGGGAATCTCAAGTTACAATTTCCAGTGGGAATCTCCAATAAGAATATCCAGTGGGAATCTCCAGAGAGAATCTCCAGAGGGAATCTCAAGTGGGAATCTCAAGTGGGAATCTCCAGAGGGAATCTCCAGAGGGAATCTCCAGAGGGATCTCCAGAGAGAATCTTCAAAGGGAATCTCCAGAGGAAATCTCCAGTGGGAATCTCCAGAGGAAATCTCCAGTGGGAATCTCCAAAGGAAATCTCCAGAGGGATCTCCAGAGAGAATCTTCAAAGGGAATCTCCAGAGGGATCTCCAAAGAGAATCTCCAGAGGGAATCTCCAGAGGGAATCTCCAGTGGGAATCTCCAGAGGAAATCTCCAGTGGGATCTCCAGAGAGAATCTTCAAAGGGAATCTCCAGAGGGAATCTCCAGAGGAAATCTCCAGTGGGAATCTCCAGAGAGAATCTCCAGTGGGAATCTCCAGTGGGAATCTCCAGAGAAAATCTCCAGTGGGAATCTCCAGAGAGAATCTCCAGTGGGAATCTCCAGAGGGAATCTCCAGTGGGAATCTCCAGTGGGAATCTCCAGTGGGAATCTCCAGAGGGAATCTCCAGTGGGAATCTCCAGAGAAAATCTCCAGAGGGAATCTCCAGTCAGAATCTCCAGAGAAAATCTCAAGAGGGAATCTCCAGAGGGAATCTCCAGAGGGAATCTCCAGTGGGAATCTCCAGAGGGAATCTCCAGTGGGAATCTCCAGTGGGAATCTCCAGTGGGAATCTCCAGAGAAAATCTCCAGAGGGAATCTCCAGTCAGAATCTCCAGAGAAAATCTCAAGAGGGAATCTCCAGTGGGAATCTCCAGTGGGAATCTCCAGTGAGCATCCAGCATGATGCGCCACTGCAGCCTCATGCAAGCGGGACTGATTCAGATTTGCCACTCAAAATATTGTCAAACCGGATCAAACGACTGTCTGTGGCATTAAGGCACAGGAATCATAATCCAAATAAATAGCAAAACATATTTCTGCCATCTGATTGAGTCCGTCATCAGCATGTTCACTAGCAACTTTAAAAATAATCCACAGAAATCCTGAAAAACATCAACTCTAAAACTCACACGACTTGCATCTTCACTCCACATGTCCATTTCATTGACCTTTGAACTCTAAACATCACTTTCTTTATCATCGTCATCAGTGATTGACAGCTGTCAATCATCAGAGTAAACTCATTCCAGCCCTACACACTATTGCTTTCCTCAATGCTGCTCTTCTCATTTCTCTCCACTAATCTGAATCAATTCAGTGAATCAGTTTGTTGGGCTGGTTCGTTTCAATAAACCGGTTCTTGATTTGAGTCATTCTGTGATTTATTTGTTTTTCAGTTTAATCATTTCTGGTAAATTAACATGTTCAAATAAATTCATTATTTGAGCTGTAAAGTGTCTAAATGAGGTGGATCTACTGCTGCAGGTGGACGAGTGTGATGTGATGAAGTCTTGTGTTGTTTAACAGTTATCATCTGGCTCAGTTTATTCCACTAAAGTTTGGCTTTAAAAAAACATAAATTGAAAATATAAAATAAATGAAAAACTGTAGTGTGAGTTAAAATGATTCAAGCTGGTGATGAACAGCATCTATATGAACACATACTGAAGCCAGAGTGATCTTTCTAGGTGTTCTGGTGTGAATCAGTCAGACGAATCATTAACAAGAACCGGTTCAAAAGAACCATGAATCAGAAGTTCCTCCTGCTGCATCTCAGATCTCAGACACACACACACACACACACACACTCTCACAGCGTTTCTGTCAGTGATCTCTGAGGTTATTGGCGTCTCATTAAGGCACATTGAGGCTGAACATACAAACACCCAAAACTAGTGCAAATCTGATGCACAACCAATCCGGGGCAGAGTCATTTCTGAGAGGTACGTGATACTGAACGACACCAAGAACAGTTGAGTAGTGACATGGAGACTGTGCGTTACCAGAGTTTGGGTCAGTTTGGGTTAACAAGTCTCGGACCGCCCCCACACATGCATATTGCACTTAAAATCACGAGAGCTTTCCAGAAATCACAAGCTCTAATCTGATTGGATGATCAAGAGTCAGTGTGAATAAAACTCGAGACCTGATGAACGATAACCATAACGATATATATCAGCGTTCACACCATAATGTTCTGTTCATTATTACATGTTTTGTCGACTGCTGCTTTAAATGCTCAAGTTCTTAAGGATGGATTCTGATTGGCTGTCAATGTTTTATTGGGAAAAAATCATTCTGAAAGTGATGTCGTCATTTTTATAGTTGTGATGTGGACTTTGCTATTCTTGAAGAATTGGAACAGATTTTATTAATACTTTATTAATTATAGTTATGGTTCCGGTTGCGTTCCTGACGCTCTCTTCCTGTCTGAAGTGGGCGATTCTCGGGCAGAATGAACTCGTTCTACTGATAGTCTGACGACACAAGACTGTTAACTAACCTACTAACCCATCAAAACAACACTGCTTGTATTTCATGACATCACAAGAATAGAACGAACGCGCAGGCGTCAGACGGGCGTTTCTTTGCTCTTCAGGTCGGGGGCGCTGTACTGCCGTCTCATGCGCGGCGGGGTGACGTAGCCCTGCGGTTTTTGGTGTTTGCCGTGCTGTTGATCAGTGAACGTGTGCGGTAGAGTCTGGTAGGTCTGGGCTGCGGGTCGCTGATGATTGACGTACGTTTGCATGTACGCCCCCTCCCCACGTACGCAAGGGCCCGGCGACTGTTGCCGATAGCGACCGCGACCTGTCTGCTGCGAGCCGTTGTTGTGTTGGTGGTGCCCGTTGCTGTAGTAACCCTGGTTGCCAGGCATGGTGGAGCCGTCCAGCGAGTTTCGCCTGTAGCGCCAGTGCTGTTGCTGGGGAACGTGATTGCCGTTTCCATAGTTACCGTTGCTGTAGTGGCGAGGTTGCCAGGGCCGACTGGGGGAGGGCGCGCGCATGACGACCGGCATTTGGAACGGTAGAGGGAGTAAGGGCATGCCGGGGACGGGGCCTCGGTCCTCGTCTGCCGCGACGGACATGTTCGGTCCCCAGGAGAGCCGGTGCTGCGGGTTGCTCTTGAAGGGGAATTTCAGCTTGCAGTCCTGCGGGGGAATGAAGCGTCCCGTTCCGGGAAGGTGGACCACGCCCTCCGCGCCCACGGCCCCGCCCCCTCTGCGCAGCCGCTTGGTGATCTGCTGCTGCTGCAGGTTGTGCAGGCGCGTCTGCTCCTGTTTGAGCCAGCGCAGGCGGCCCCTCCGGAAGGCGGGATCTTCTTCCATCAGCCGCGACACGCGCTCTTCTTTGGGGAGGAGCTCCAGAGAGCCACGCCCATCCTCCTCTTCGCCCCGCCCCTGATCGCCATCTGCGCTCAGATCCTCTGGTTCATCATCGTCCTACACGAACACAAACACATTTACTGAACACTTTGTGTCTACACTGCATTCCAAATTATTCTGATATGTCATTATAATTTGGAACGTGGTGTGTGTGTGTGTGTGTGTGTACCTGCACTCCTGGTATGATGCTCTCCATCTTCATCATTCGGTCTCGGAGGGCTTTGATCTCCTCGTCCTTCATGTTGTTCTGCTCTTTGACCTCTTGTAAAATGTCCGTCAGTTTGTCGATGTGTGCTTTCAGGTCGTACACGCCGCTCCTTCCGTTCTCTCCGTCTGCGCAGGCGTCCGTCTCCTGCGGCCGCCCGTCTCCGATGCCCACCGTGTCCCACACGTCCTGCGCCACCTCCCTCCACGCGTCCTTCTCCGCCGCGTCCCGTCTGCCGTACATGCGGCTCAGCTCCTTCATCTTCACGATGGCCAGCGCCTCCATCTCGCGCCGCGAGTGTCTGAAGTCTCCGAGCGCCACCTCGTAGCAGATCTCCTTCACCGCCTGCAGCTTCAGGTCGCTCATGGTCACCTGCTCGGGGTCTTTGCTGATCCTCCTGCGCTGCGGGATCTGGTAGACGCGGAGCGGCTCGCGCCGTTTACCGCTGCTGGGTAAACCACAGCGCTTCACGATGGACTGAACCTGAAACAGTCACATGGTTAGAAAACATGAATGATGAACATGTGACTTCTGTGCAGGAACATACATTAAGTTTTTATTTTTATATTTTATATTTAGGTTAGTGTGTGTCTGATACCTTGTTAGCTGGTAGTTTCTCTCTCAGGGAGGAAATGAGTCTCCAGCTCTCTTCACATGAGCGTTTATCAGAATCATCGCCACTGTCTGAATCTGCATACTGAACACACACACACACACACACACAAATGAATCGTGTCTGGTGGTTTAGAGCAGTAGCTGTCCATCACAGCAGGTTAAAGGTGATTGTGTCTCTCACCAGTCTCTGTTGCTCCAGCAGTAGATCTGCTTCCTCTTTCTCGCGCCGATACTGAGTCTCCACATCCTGTAGCCTGAGACAAACACAGATGGAGTCAGCACACGTCCACCTACTGAAACATACTTTGTACCCAGAAGTGAGCTAAACCTCTCAAAACCTCATTTGTAATACTGTACAATAACACTTCCTTCGACTGGTTCGCAGAACAACTGTTGTGTGCACTTATAGCTCAAAACAGAGGTGAAATTTCAATATTTCATGTACACATAATTATTTATTTGGTGTAATAAGCCATGTGACTGTACATTGTCCAATAAATGTTTGTCTTGTTTGAACTTGTTTTGTTTTAAAATCCCTTTTCCCTCACGAAAGCATTGAGTTTTGAATATTTCAACTCAAATCAATATTTCATGTCCAGTTATTTACTTATAGGACATTGATGATCATCTGGAGTTTTAGTTACAGACTTCAAACTAACTTCTGACATAGCAGAACCAGAAAACACTAACATAACCCTTTATTAACCCTCTGGTGCTGTTCGGTCATTTCTATGCTTTGGTTTTTTTTTTTACTTCATTAGAATGGTATGAAACTTGGTCAAGGTTTTGGCACTTGATATCTGAATTGCATTGAAAATTAATAGGAAGTGAATCTCATCTAGTGGAAGCGTTTGGTACTGCACCCCAACAAACTCTGACTGAAAGCTCATTTTTTGAGATATTAACCTCAAATTTGGAGCATAACTTGTTTAGATGTATGGCTTTGATTTCCCCCACATTTTTACAGTAAATGTGTTTTGGAAAATATATATTTCATATAAAATTTATAGTTTTTTTTTTTTTTTTTTTTGTAAAAAAAACTTTTCACTTCAACAATAATCTGCCAAGAGTCTTCTCTAAAAAGAGATCAAACTTCAGTCTGTGCTCCAAAACATTTTAGATTGATGACAGTTTAAGGTCTATGCTCAAAAAGTGGTTAACTCTTTCCCCGCCATTGAACGAATTTTCCGGCTTTCTGTGTTTTCATTGTTATACGTTAGGGGGCGCTACTGAAAAAGATGAAGAAGCAATAGAAGCATTGCTGACGCACGGTGTAGTCTATGAAAAAAAATTCCTAGCTTTTTGTTAAAAAATGAAACACCCACATTCAAGTGCTGATAAAAAAGAAAGCATGAAATACATTTTTCTGTTCTTTCTTTTGATATATTGCACATTCAAATATATATTCAGATATATAACAAAATATTCTGGAGGCCATGAAAGTTTTATGAAAATTAACAAAAATGCTTTAAAAAAAAAATACTCTGGCGGGGAAAGAGTTAACGGGTAATAAATGGATCATAATTATTCCATAATGTAATTTAGTAGCTTACAATCTCCTAAAAATATAAAATATTAAATAAAAAACATGATCAAACTAAAATAAAGTAGATTCATTTAAATGATATAAAAGTTTTGACCGCCATTCTAGCAGCGGCAGAGGGTTAAATGTTGTTTAATAAATGCTTTAGAAGTATTGCACATTGTTAGTTCATGTTAACTAATGTAATTAATTTAAAGGTGCCCAAGAATGCTTTTTCACAAGATGTAATATAAGTCTAAGGTGTCTCCTGAATGTGTCTGTGAAGTTTCAGCTCAAAATACCCCATAGATTTGTTTTAATTAATTTTTTTAACTGCCTATTTTGGGGCATCATTAAATATACACTGATTTTGGCAGCGCCACCCCTTTAAATGGCGTGCTCTCTGCCCCACGAGCTCTCGACTATATTACAGCGCATTTACAAAGTTCACACAGCTAATATAACCCTCAAATGGATCTTTACAAGATGTTCGTCATGCATACTGCATGCATGCTTCGGATCATGTGAGTAAAGTATTTATTTGGATGTTTACATTTGATTCTGAATGAGTTTGATAGTGCTCCGTGGCTAAAGCTAACATTACACACTGTTGGAGAGATTTATAAAGAATGAAGTTGTGTTTATGAATTATACAGACTGCAAGTGTTTAATAATGAAAATAGCGACGGCTCTTGTCTCCGTGAATACAGTAAGAAACGATGGTAACTTTAACCACATTTAACAGTACATTAGCAACATGCTAACGAAACATTTAGAAAGACAATTTACAAATATCATGATATCATGGATCATGTCAGTTATTATTGCTCCATCTGCCATTTTTCACTATTGTTCTTGCTTGCTTACCTAGTCTGATGATTCAGCTGTGCACAGATCCAAACGTTAATACTGGCTGCCCTTGTGTAATGCCTTGAACATGGGCTGGCATATGCAAATATTGGGGGCGTGCATATTAATGATCCCGACTGTTACGTAACAGTCGGTGTTATGTTGAGATTCGCCTGTTCTTCAGAGGTCTTTTAAACAAATGAGATTTAGATAAGGAGGAGGAAACAATGGAGTTTGAGACTCACTGTATGTCATTTCCATGTACTGAACTCTTGTTATTCAACTATGCCGAGATAAATTAATTTTTTGATTCTAGGGCACCTTTAACAAATGGAACCTTATTGTAAAGTGTAACATAAAAATTCATAATAATAAATAGAATACAGTTGTTTTTTTAAATATTGTAAAAATGTAGTGTTCTGTTAGTCAGCATGAGATCAAAATTCTTGTATTTTTATGGAATATTGCAGTGATTTATCGCTGCACATCATTATTGTTTTAAATTCATGTTCTGGTAATCTTGAATCAGAATATCTTCCTCCTGCAGCATCTCTTCTCTTCTCTGATGATGAGGGCGGGGCAACCTGTCACTCACATGAGATCCACCAATAGCAAACCACAACCATCCAATCAATTCCCCACAGACAAAATCAAGCCCCGCCCTACATTTGTTCTTGTTTGAGAAGCGTTTCACTCGGATATACGACACAATAGAGAAGAAAAGCATCTGACCTCCTCTCCATCTCCAGTTTGATGTCGATGCCCTGCTTCTCCAGCAGTTCTCTCTGAGCGTAGTTCCAGTCCACCGGCTCCCCCTGCTGCTCCAGACAGCTGCTGCGCTCTCGCTCCAGACGCGCCTGCTCAGGGTGGTTGAATCGGAACACGTGGTTCTTGCCCATCACGATGCGGTTTCCTGCGACACGAGAGGTTGAGCTCAGGGTGATCACGAGGACGGCGGGCTCAAGTTCACGCAAACACACTCACCCTGTCTGAGCCGCACACACTCGCTGATCTGCTTGCCGTTCACGTACGTCTCCGCTCCCTCCAGCGGCTCCAGAGTCACGTCCACTACAGACACACAGGAAGTGAGGGATCTGCGTGAGCATGATGTGATGGTGGATATCGTATGCTAATGAGGAGGGCGGGGCTCCTCCCTAAGGGGGCGGGGCTCACAGCTGACCGAAGAAGACCCCAGCTCATGTTAGGCCGCACTGGTTATGAAAGCGTCCATCAAGTTTAACTCTTTCACTTCCGAATGTCATGTTCCGGGTCAAAAATGACTTGCCTTTTTAAAAACTCTCATTACACTATATTATCACCAAAAGTTTACAAACTTATATTATCCTACTAGCACTAGAAAAAGAGCATCCTTTCTGGGCCAAAATGGCCCAAACACAACATGAGTTAAAATAAGGGAAATGATCAAATGAGGTCGAGCAGCTTTCATTGGTCAAGGATTCATTCACATGCAAATAACATCATTTGAAATGAGTCACAGTGGGATGTCAGAGCGCTCCAGTGGTTTGGTTTCATGCTAATGAAGCACATAAACAGCACAGAGAAACTCGACTGACACACAGAAAGACTGTTTGAACGAGTGAAAGACGAGCAGAAGTGACATTTATAACAGGAGGAGCATGAGGAGGAAGGACATGAATGATGATCGTTCAGATGATACCTGTGTCAAATCCCAGCGACTGTTCCACCGTCAGAGAGAAAACCAGCACAGTACATGAGTGTGTGTTACTGACACAAATACACACACACACACACACACACACACACACACACACACACACACACACACACACCTATATATTCTGCCTTCAGTGTGATTTTGTGATGTAATTAAACACACACACATTATTCTCCAGCACTTCAAATGTTATTTTAATGTGATGAACACAAACATTACTTGTTCATCCTTCTGAGATTGTCCCTATTGTAAAACCGAACGTTTAAAAATGTAGGAAATTCAACATTTGATAGAAAACACTTATTTAAAAAAGACAATAATTACCACTTTAACCAGCAGGTGGCGGCAAAGTAGCATTTATTTGTGCATATATCAGCCATTTCCTCTAATCGTTTTTCACTTCGCTTTTGACTAAATATTAAACATTATAAAATAACTAGGTTTAAAAATACATTTTGTCAATTTGAAGTATGAAACACTCAGAAAATCTCCTGAAAAACAATAACTTTTCTTGTGAATGAACGACAGAAAGCGAGCGCCGCTCTCTCTTTATAATCACAGCAGCTGTCAGTCAATGATTTCAGCACACTTGTGAAAACACACATTTATTCAATTCATCTAACTAAAGTGCTTTTTTTGCACATAAAAGTGTGGAAACTGATGGTCGAATTGAATTTAGTCGAGGAGGAACACTGAGGAACGTCTTTATTTATTTATTTTTTATGCCGTCTTACGTTTGAATAACTACATTAATGCTATTCCTGAATATTTAAGTGACTATATTCTGATTATAAACTAAGTATGACACTGCTGATGCTCAACACACCAGCACATGACTCTCACCGGAAGTTCTCCAGCTGGATTATATTAATGCGGAAGTTCTAAAGAACGCTCCATACGTATAGTCCATTTATTCCTATAAAAATGGAATTTACAGTATAGCTTTTCCTCTATTATGGTGTGGATGAGTCACTACTGCAGGGTCTGGATTCACTATACAGGAACTGATACTACCAGCTTACTGTGCAGCGCTACACACACACACACACACACCCACACACACACACTCACACCCTCACACACACTCTTACCTTCTCCGTTGTGGTTGATGTAGCTGTAAAACACACAGTGCTGCTCTTTAATAAACTGACCACTGAGCTTAATGTCCACATCCTTCTGACCAACCCTAGAAACACACACACACACACACACACACACACACTGATGAATATATCAGCACAGATGATCCATAAACAATCATTCATCAAATCAGAGAATTTAAATTAGAAAACGTTTTTTAGTTTTACACAATTTATTTTCAAAGTGATCTGGTGTTTGCTACAATCTCACAAACTCCTACAGCTCCATCTGAACCAGATCATGATGATTTTGATTCAGTCTGAACCAGATCATGATGATTTTGATTCAGTCTGAACCAGATCATAATGATTTTGATTCAGTCTGAACCAGATCATGATGATTTTGATTCAGTCTGAACCAGATCATGATGATTTTGATTCAGTCTGAACCAGATCATGATGATTTTGATTCAGTCTGAACCAGATCATGATGATTTTGATTCAGTCTGAACCAGATCATAATGATTTTGATTCAGTCTGAACCAGATCATGATGATTTTGATTCAGTCTGAACCAGATCATAATGATTTTGATTCAGTCTGAACCAGATCATGATGATTTTGATTCAGTCTGAACCAGATCATGATGATTTTGATTCAGTCTGAACCAGATCATAATGATTTTGATTCAGTCTGAACCAGATCATGATGATTTTGATTCAGTCTGAACCAGATCATGATGATTTTGATTCAGTCTGAACCAGATCATAATGATTTTGATTCAGTCTGAACCAGATCATGATGATTTTGATTCAGTCTGAACCAGATCATGATTTTGATTCAGTCTGAACCAGATCATGATGATTTTGATTCAGTCTGAACCAGATCATGATGATTTTGATTCAGTCTGAACCAGATCATGATGATTTTGATTCAGTCTGAACCAGATCATAATGATTTTGATTCAGTCTGGACCAGATCATGATGATTTTGATTGTCTGAACCAGATCATGATGATTTTGATTCAGTCTGAACCAGATCATAATGATTTTGATTCAGTCTGAACCAGATCATGATGATTTTGATTCAGTCTGAACCAGATCATGATGATTTTGATTCAGTCTGAACCAGATCATGATGATTTTGATTCAGTCTGAACCAGATCATAATGATTTTGATTCAGTCTGAACCAGATCATGATGATTTTGATTCAGTCTGAACCAGATCATGATGATTTTGATTCAGTTTGAACCAGATCACAACAGTTTTGATTCAATTTGAACTAGAAGCTGATGGTTTTGATTTAGTCTGAACCAGATCACAACGGTTTTGATTCAGTCTGAATCAGATCAAGATGGTTTTGATTCAGTC
This sequence comes from Chanodichthys erythropterus, assembly GCF_024489055.1. NCBI lineage: Eukaryota > Metazoa > Chordata > Actinopteri > Cypriniformes > Xenocyprididae > Chanodichthys > Chanodichthys erythropterus. The sequence continues at coordinate 38,682,934 of NC_090240.1, forward strand.
TGAACCAGATCACAACGGTTTTGATACAGTTTGAACCAGATCACAACGGTTTTGATTCAGTCTGAACCAGATCACAACGGTTTTGATTCAGTCTGAATCAGATCATGATGGTTTTGATTCAGTCTGAACCAGATTACAACAGTTTTGATTCAATTTGAACTAGAAGCTGATGGTTTTGATTTAGTCTGAACCAGATCACAACGGTTTTGATTCAGTCTGAATCAGATCAAGATGGTTTTGATTCAGTTTGAACCAGATCACAACGGTTTTGATACAGTTTGAACCAGATCACAACGGTTTTGATTCAGTCTGAACCAGATCACAACGGTTTTGATTCAGTCTGAACCAGATCATGATGATTTTGATTCAGTCTGAACCAGATCATGATGATTTTGATTCAGTCTGAACCAGATCATGATGATTTTGATTCAGTCTGAACCAGATCATAATGATTTTGATTCAGTCTGGACCAGATCATGATGATTTTGATTGTCTGAACCAGATCATGATGATTTTGATTCAGTCTGAACCAGATCATAATGATTTTGATTCAGTCTGAACCAGATCATGATGATTTTGATTCAGTCTGAACCAGATCATGATGATTTTGATTCAGTCTGAACCAGATCATGATGATTTTGATTCAGTCTGAACCAGATCATAATGATTTTGATTCAGTCTGAACCAGATCATGATGATTTTGATTCAGTCTGAACCAGATCATGATGATTTTGATTCAGTTTGAACCAGATCACAACAGTTTTGATTCAATTTGAACTAGAAGCTGATGGTTTTGATTTAGTCTGAACCAGATCACAACGGTTTTGATTCAGTCTGAATCAGATCAAGATGGTTTTGATTCAGTCTGAACCAGATCACAACGGTTTTGATACAGTTTGAACCAGATCACAACGGTTTTGATTCAGTCTGAACCAGATCACAACGGTTTTGATTCAGTCTGAATCAGATCATGATGGTTTTGATTCAGTCTGAACCAGATCACAACAGTTTTGATTCAATTTGAACTAGAAGCTGATGGTTTTGATTTAGTCTGAACCAGATCACAACGGTTTTGATTCAGTCTGAATCAGATCAAGATGGTTTTGATTCAGTTTGAACCAGATCACAACGGTTTTGATACAGTTTGAACCAGATCACAACGGTTTTGATTCAGTCTGAACCAGATCACAACGGTTTTGATTCAGTCTGAATCAGATCATGATGGTTTTGATTCAGTTTGAACCAGATCACAACAGTTTTGATTCAATTTGAACTAGAAGCTGATGGTTTTGATTTAGTCTGAACCAGATCACAACGGTTTTGATTCAGTCTGAATCAGATCAAGATGGTTTTGATTCAGTTTGAACCAGATCACAACGGTTTTGATACAGTTTGAACCAGATCACAACGGTTTTGATTCAGTCTGAACCAGATCACAACGGTTTTGATTCAGTCTGAATCAGATCATGATGGTTTTGATTCAGTCTGAACCAGATCACAACGGTTTTGATACAGTTTGAACCAGATCACAACGGTTTATAAAGTTTGAACCAGATCACAACGGTTTTGATTCAGTCTGAACCAGATCACAACGGTTTTGATACAGTTTGAACCAGATCACAACGGTTTTGATTCAGTCTGAACCAGATCACAACGGTTTTGATTCAGTCTGAATCAGATCATGATGGTTTTGATTCAGTCTGAACCAGATCACAACGGTTTTGATTCAGTTTGAACCAGATCACAACGGTTTTGATACAGTTTGAACCAGATCACAACGGTTTTGATTCAGTTTGAACCAGATCACAACGGTTTTGATTCAGTCTGAACCAGATCACAATAGTTTTGATTCAGTTTGAACCAGATCACAACGGTTTTGATTCAATTTGAACTAGAAGCTGATGGTTTTGATT